>NC_087168.1:11247149-11252149 GCF_035594125.1 Scylla paramamosain
TCAGAGCCATTGTAGAGGCCAATCTTGGAGTTTAAGGGAAAATACTCGCACTTTAACTACTGCTCTTTGCACCATCAAGGTCTTTTCCTCTTTTCCTCTTTCATCCGCAATAGCAGGAAGGATTGAAAGCGTTCAGCCAAGCCCCAGGTTAAATGTTTTCCTCCTCGCATTACATAGTCGTTCTGGGACAGTGGCACCGTAATGAAATAGCTCCAGATCTGAAATAATTATTTGTGGATTAATATATGCCGTTTAGAAGAGACATATTCGAATCTATAAAGTTTTCAAGGCATCGTTTGGATAAGTGGCTATACCTTAGTATGATTTCATGGAATTTTATGAAAAAATATGAATAAAGAATTAAGAATCCTGGCAGTTACAGACAGAGAGAGAGAGAGAGAGAGAGAGAGAGAGAGAGAGAGAGAGGATATACATAAATGAACATGTCTTATATTTGCAAAGTGAAATCGAGTGACCCCTGAAATATGGACGCTCAAAGGTATTGAATTATGAGTATCCTTCCTTTAACTGATAATGGGATACCCACTCGTGAGATGACGCTCGGAATTTTTATTTATATATTTTTATTTTTATTTTTACCGAGTGGTGTTAATTTACTGAACTCCAGTATTATTGTTACTTCATTACAGTACATTAATCATACGACGCGAAATAATTAATATCATGATTGATATTGCTCTATTAATGCGGCATTCGTAACCAGCGCCAGTATTAATCAAGCTATCGGTTAACTGAGAGAAAGAGAGCAAATCTACTGCTGGGAATAAACTTCGCGTGTGTGCTCTGAGCGTTTCTTAAATTCGCAGTATCTTTTTGATAGAAGGACGAAGCTAAAACTGTAGCTCGTATTCCAGATATAGACAAACCGGACTATTAGAGAGAGAGAGAGAGAGAGAGAGAGAGAGAGAGAGAGAGAGAGAGAGAGAGAGAGAGAGAGAGAGAGAGAGAAGGGGGCTTGGTGCCTGTGGGGGAAAACAATCGTCAGTGCGGGAGAGTTGGATTGAGTTTTGAATATTCAGCAACAGTTGTTTTTTTTAGGTTCATATGCTATTTTTTTCCACCATTTTGAGTGATGAATGTTTGATTTCCATTAAAGTCTGTGAAATCGGGAGGAAGGTGTTTGTTTCGTGATGCAAATTTACTTTTTTTATTTTTTTCGCAAATTAAACTGCAATCGTCTCTCTCTCTCTCTCTCTCTCTCTCTCTCTCTCTCTCTCTCTCTCTCTCTCTCTCTCTCTCTCTCTCTCTCTCTCTCTCTCTCTCTCTCTCACTGAAAAGAGACCGATAGAAAGAGGCAACGCAACGATTTTCTGATGTCCTATTATTATTTTAAAGTTGTGGCGGTAAACTTTTCCCTGCTATTTTCACTGAACGCGGGACTTCCAGACCAGAAAAAGAAATACTAAAAAATGGTTGCAATGTATAATATTCTGGAGCGAAATGAGCAAAATTGTGGTGAGTGTAGGACTTACGCCGCAGAGGAAGGCAGGCAAACGTGAATATTTCTTACTTCCTATCCTGTCGTTATTTTCTACCCTCACTCATTTCGTTTGTGAAAAAGTGAATATATCCGGAGATACTGTCAGAAGTCACTGGGAGAAAATGGACACTGAAATGCTGAGTTCCTTGTAGACATGATATGCAGTTTAACGTGGAAATTGATACCGGGTTGAGTTACTAAGAGAAAGAAATATCGGTATGTTAATTACTGTGAAAAACGGATACCGGGATGTTGAGCCACCTGGAGAAAAGAATACCTACTGGGAAGAAGGCACACCGGAATGCTATGCTACTGGGGAAAAGCGATGCTGGGAAGTAAAGTTAGTAAGAGAAGAGATGTGGGGATGTTGAATTACTGGGAAGGATGGTATGCCGGTATGTATGATATTGTATATAGCTGTAGGTGTGCAGGGTGGGAAAGAGGTCGTGGTATGAGTCAGGGGAACTGTTACAGTGCAGTGGGAGGGAGCTTGGTGAGGGGATTTAGGAAAGAAATGGTGTTGAAAAAAGAGATGTAGATACCTGTATGAATGGAGTTGGAAGGTCTGTAGGACTGTGTTGTGTGAGGTGCTTCTGCATGTGCTACACTCTTGTGTTGAGGTTGTTTGGAGTTCATGGTAACGTTATGATGTACTTGTTAAATGCCGAGAACCACTGGACGTGACTTAATTGTTTAATGGTATTCTTCAAAGCTCACTGGGCTGTGCTAATGCCCTTACGTGACTCATATGTTACTCATCCCTTATGATGAGAACGCTAATGTGGCTTTTTCGAGTGGGGGAAACTGCCTAAGATATATTCCTAAGATATTCAGTCTATCAGTTGGTAAAATTATTGCCATGCTTTCATACAAGTGTCTGAGGCTGCATTAGCGTTGATGATGGTGTTAAGACTTTCGATTATGTGAATCTGACGTAACATTTAAATAATAGTGCATAATGAAAACGTGATCTAATTTTGATTTACTAGATGAAGAAATATCCATCACAAAGCAACATGACACTTTAGTGATTCCTTTGTTGTATGCAACAAAAGACGAGAGGGAAGGTACAGCAAAAAAGCACCTCAACCACTCTACTCGATGAACGGTGCAGCTTCGCACGCCTCTTTGCAGTTTGTCTTGTACATTTTGTGCAATTTCCCCTTCCAGAAACTTTTTAAATTTCTCCTGCAGCTTTAACTAGAAGATGAATAGAAAGCTGTGTTGTCAAGAAAAATTAATAAAGAAAAAAAAATAGTGCTAAACACCATCTGCTTGCATTATATTCATAGGTTGTAATGAGTAATGTGTTAGAAAAAAGGAACTTTATAAAAAATGTTCCCTCCCGCCTTTGATGTATCACACTGTCATCACGGGAATTAAATGTAACACCTCTTGACGAGCATCCCTTTAGCCAGAGCGTGGTCGTGAAGGAGCAGCGTGCGTTAGTTGAGATAGCTTTTATCTTTATAGTGGCACCTGTGACATCTATTGAGTCCTTTGTTATCCACCTTATCTGGCACATAGGAATCCTGCTACATAGGTAACACGTACCGCTGTTGGCTGCACTCTATTGGGAGATATTGGTATACCTATTTTAATTGTGGGCCTTCTCGAAGCTCGGATTGCATGGCTTGTCTACATCCACGCGATGGATGCCACGGGGCGCCATTCTCATCAATGCATCTATCATCTTTGTCATGAACAGCTTTCATAGTCCACTGCAAGATAAACGCCTGACTCATCTTGTGCTCCAAATCTTTCTGTTGTGGTACTTATAGTGTGCTTCACTCAAACGAATTTCTCAATAATATGATACTTCAGTTTGTCATGTGATTTCTTTCGCTTCTCTGTCCAGTTTCATTAATTTTATCCATGAGATCGCTTATTAATGTCTAATAAAACCTTTTCAGAAAACAGAACACACACACACACACACACACACACACACACACACACACACACACACACACACACACACACACACACACACACACACACACACACACAAATGAATATATCGAATATCAACAGTAGGTCCGTAATTAACATGTTCGCGCAGTAATTATTCGCGTACTTAACTGCATAGCTAATGTAATCAGTTTGCGTCAGGAACTTTGCTTATCTCCAGTTCGCACACACACAGTGCTCTCTCACACGCACACAATGTATCAAGAAAACAACATTATCATGACACCACACCACGCTGCTAATCTCGCCCTCAAAACAAGATATGTGATCGGGATTCTAGGGAAGACTTCAGACTCATATATTATTAATCAATAAAAGCAGGAGATAAACTGAAGTGAAATTAGTCTTCACGTCTACTCAGGAACTGGCAATTCGAGGAGGATAAAAGGATGACTTGTTTTGAGAATTTGAGGCACCAGTGGGGATTTAGCGAAGGGGACGAGTGCAGGGCAGGAAAGTTTTTAAGCGTCAGGCATCAGAGTGGATGACGTAAGGAGGAAGGAAGGATCCCGGAGGAGGGGAAAAAAAAGCCTTGAAGGTTCGTGAAAAGCAAGAATAATGGCCACGTGCTGGAGAAGGACGGTGGGCGTTGATAAATTGCAAAGAAATAAAAAAGACTGAAGGAGATGAAGAAGAAAGAGGAAACTGATGCATAGCGTAGATAAGATTCAAGCGAAGAAAAGATTACATACTATATTAGGAAATACGTACTACACACCCCGTAACTTAACCATTTCACTGGTTTTTTACATCGTCTCAGTCACAAATCATTCTAACACATTTCTTTTTTATTCTTCAGCAACATCTAAGCATTTTACTGACCAGGTATTGAAAAATTAAAAACTTTTAATATAAATTTCTTTCTTGTAGATGCCCGTGAAAATTATTCTCAATGCGTTTAATGCTATGAATTGTTGTATATCGCAGTAAAATTAATAAAAGAAAACTGGAATTCTCATCATATTCATATTACCTGACAAAGATACAGTGTTCCTTACTCACCCATCCAGGTGCTGTTGGTGATGATCTGCAATATCCTGGCGGGGTCCATGGCGAAGGAAGTAACTGGAGGCAGGAATGAACAGTCTTGAGTGACACGGAGGCGAGGCGTCAACCCTTACTAAGGAGTGGTCTGGTGCTCCACGAATCCTCAGTGTCTTATCTCTCTCTCACTGCCGTCACACGTGAGTACCAAATCGTCTTTTTACTGTCTTTTTCCTCTTACAGTTCGGTTACCTATTCGCTGTTTGTGTTTGAATTAGTGTTTCTGAAGCGGACACTAAGTTTGCACAGAATTATATACGGCACTGGCTTCATTCACTTTTCTTTGCTTTACTTTCCTTACCTTTCCTCCCTTTCCCTTCTCTCCCTTTTATCTCCATTTCACTCTCCACTCCTTTCCTCATTTACCATTTTTATCTTCTCTCATTACCTACTCTCCTTTTTTTGTACCCTTCACCTCTGTGTTCCCATTCTACTCTATCATTCATCCCTTCCCTTTCTCCTTTCACTCTTTTATCCCCTTTTC
>NC_087168.1:11257149-11292149 GCF_035594125.1 Scylla paramamosain
AAGAGAAAGAGGAATAAGACCAGAGTGTGGAGGGTCAGGGTCAAGAGGAAGCCACTTGTTTACCGTTGAAAGTGTAATCAGCGGGTGTTTCTTGCATGGCTTGACGCCCCTTCGCCACCTCGTCATCACACCGCCACGGGGAAGGACAAAACACACCACGGGCACGGCTTCTGTGTACATGCTGCGTAAAGGAGGATAAAAGACCTACACTGATAGAAATAAACACTGAGAAATCTCTATTTTTAGCTCTTGTATTACAATTACTTTAATGGATCGATTTTTTTTTACAGGTACCCTCAGATTTAACCGTAACATAATACAGATAATATTTTCCACGTATCTGCTACATTCATATTATTATCACGGATTCTGAATTTTAAGAGGAAATAGTAGAAATGGCTTTGGGTAAGGAATGCGGTCTCCCTTTTAGTCTCAGGCTTTGATTATCTGTCAGAGATTCGTTAGGGTTACTTGTGTGTGTGTGTGTGTGTGTGGTGTGTGTGTGTGTGTGTGTGTGTGTGTGTGTGTGTAGTTAGTGAGAGGCCGATGACCTTGCCTATAGGTACATTCTCGGCTCGAGTCTTACATTTACGTAATCGCTTTCCATTTAAAACCGTGACAGCGGGGAATGGGACTTGCCACAACACTGTGTGTGTGTGTGTGGTGTGTGTGTGTGTGTGTGGTGTGTGTGTGTGTGTGTGTGTGTGTGTGTAGGACATGTTTGATGGTTGTAAGTTTATTGTGCTTATTTATTTTCCTGGTCATGAGCTCATGTAAATCACGATGCATACATGTTTTATTCTATTTGTGCATTGTTGTGAAGGACATTATTTTTAGTAAATTTCACTGTTGGCTTTCTATGGAATAAGAAAAATAAACCAGAAAATCACAACTTGTTAGTATAATCTTTTAACTGCTTTCGTGTCTTTTCGTCAGTAACTTTGCAGTAATCTGAATTCACCCAGCCTTGTGTTTTCAAGCGGTGATACCCCTCACGGTAAGAAGCGGAAAATGCACCCAGCAATTAGGACCGGCTGTATTTAGTGCCTCATAACCTGTTTCAGAATGGAATCTGCATTATTAATTTGGTGACCTATGACTGAATAATGTCACTTAACGAAGCATAAATACCGGAGCGGGTGTAGAAGACAGTGACCCACAGTCCGGAGAGAGCGGGAGGCTTATTATCTCGGAAATTTAGAAATACTAAATGAAGAATGGTATTACTGACTGGTCGAGAGCCGCGCCGTGCATGGTCCACCCTCTTTCTAACTCTGCTACATGTATTTTTTTTTTTTTTTCTGTTAAAATTCGTCCCTTTCAATTTACGGGGACGACATTTCATTTTGTGAAATTTTTTCCAGGATTTATTATTTTTTCCTACTGTTCAAGAGCTTCGCTTATGGAACACTTTGTGACATCCAATTTTGTTTATTTCATTTCAATCTCGACTTTTCTAATATTTTAGGTTAAGCTGTACTTGGCTTTATTCACGTCAGTATTTGATGGTTAAGTCAACACTCAGGAAAAAACATATTTTGGAACAGATGAACATCTACGTTATTAGTGCTTCTTCTCAATATTAAGCAAACGTAATATCTCTCTCTCTCTCTCTCTCTCTCTCTCTCTCTCTCTCTCTCTCTCTCTCTCTCTCTCTCTCTCTCTCTCTCTCTCTCTCTCTCTCTCTCTCTCTCTCATTTTTTTTCTGGCAAGGGAATCCGTAGAAAGGAAAAGAAGAATTGGTTTAATTTAGAGAAAGAAATTTGTTAGGAGTAAGCGAGGGGAAAGCTTAATTGTTTACTTTACGAAATATAATCTCATTCTAAATATCCAGGGCTTCAGATACAGGGATATAAAGTGTGTGTGTGTGTGTGTGTGTGTGTGTGTGTGTGTGTGTGTGTGTGTGTGTGTGTGTGTGTTGTGTGTGTGTGTGTGTGTGTGTGCTCCAAGAAACGCGTAAGGGTGTTTCTTGACTTTCAATAAATATTCTTTTCATTCAAGGTTTTTCTTTATTTTATTTTTCTTTTTCTTTTTTTCTTTTTGTTTGTCCCACTTCTTTCACTCCATTTTTCATATACATTTTACTTGAATCTTTTTCTTTTCTTTCGCTCTATTTTCTTTTTCATTTCTCCTGTATTCTCCTCTTCTTTATCTGCTTTTATACTTTTTTCTATTTTATGCTTAAGAGTTTGTACCAGTTTTTCCAATATTTATCAATTTTCCCTTCTTCTGCTCCTCCTCCTCCTTCTATATTCTTTCTTATGTTTTTTTTTTTCCTCTAATTTTTCATGTTTTTCCTTGTACTTCTATTCCTGCTTTACTTCATCCTTATCAATGATCTCATTTCTTGTAAAAGTTCACCTTCCTTTCAAAAAATACAGCTTATCGTGCACAAAGACTAATCGTTAGAAGTATTAAAAGTACAGTAGAAGCACAGAATTAATAATAAACCTATATTCCATATTTATCAGAATTGTTCTAGACTGTAGTGCAGCTAAGGTGGCGTAATGTCTTGTGGTTTCTAGTCAGGGCAGGACAGGGAGTAATGGGTTCAAGTTCTATGTCCAAGAAATAGGTTCTGAAATAGGGTGGTAGATGACGCGAATAAATGCATTAATCGGCTGAGAGCTATAAGTTTCATTTACACTAGGCTTGCGACCAACTTCCGGCCACCTGTGACCTCTAAAACCAGCGACCAGTGGGTGACTATTGAATATCTTTTTGAGAATGGACAACCATTTTATGACCTGTGGTCAAGCAGTGACAACCGGCAGCGACTGAGCGCCCGCATCATGCGACTAGTGTCGGTCTGGCAGTGGTTGGATGCATCACATGACTAGGCGCCAGACAGTTGAATACTAGGCGTCCGCAGGTCGAATACAAGATACTCATCGGTTGGTGACCATCATTTTTTTTTTTTACAAGTCGCCCATCACCACCTATACGGTCGTTGACAATCCTTGATAGTCGTCGATGGGTCTTTATCAAGTGGCGAATTGTAACCCACCAGTCACTAGGTGACCAGGTGTCGGTGATCACACTATATATGCGTATATAGATCTCCTCTGTGTAGTCAGCCACTATGGCAAGTAGATATCACATTCGCCAAGGGTGTCTGAAGCTGCCATTATAAGCGCCAGTCTGTCAATGACAAGTGAAGTATTGCGACCACTGGCAACTACTCTTGCGACCACTGACAACCCGTGAGCGAGCGGTGGCCAACTATGAGTAGTCGGTCTCCTTCCAGTGGCCAAGCAGTAGTCGATAAGTGATAGAATAATTGGTCGGTGATCGGTAATCACCTCTTATTTGTTGCAACCATTCGGCCACCATCCGTGAACTAGTTGGTCTAACTAGAAAGTGGCCGCCCATTCCTTGCCAACAGGTAGCAGACCAGTCGCTCTCTGAGGGGTAGACCGCTTACCGACCACCAGCAACCTCTTTACGACCAAGTCGGCCGCCATGAGGAACTGATGCAGCATATTCCTCTTAGCGACTGACGTGGTCATAAGTAAGTTACCGACCTTTAACAACCTGTCGTACGGTCAACGAAAACCTCCATCGACCTTTTTAGCGATTTACAGTCACAGAGGGGGATCGAAAGCTGATTGTAAGTGAGGCTTTAAGGAAAATCTTGATGAATTCATGGACAGAGAAGATGGGTAAGTATGAATGTGTGGTAAGTTTTCTACAAGGACTGTTACGTGTAGACCAACTAGCGTTTTTAATATCTTTCCTTATTGCGCTCCCCCCCCCTCTCTCTCTCTCTCTCTCTCTCTCTCTCTCTCTCTCTCTCTCTCTCTCTCTCTCTCTCTCTCTCTCTCTCTCTTACACACACCACCACACACACACACACACACACACACACACACATTTCATTCTAGAATCTCACAAAAATTACTAAAACAAACAAGACCAGGCTGTCCAGGGCGGTGGGGTGGCGTGCCATTCCTGGACTCTACATATTAGCCAAAGAAAAGGGATGTCCATTGCGTGTATGCTTGCTTTTCTGTTTGTTTCATTTACTTGCCCGACTGTATATTCCTTATATATATATATATATATATATATATATATATATATATATATATATATATATATATATATATATATATATATATATATATATATATATATATATATATATATATATAACATTATTTCTCTTAAATTGTTCACTGATGCCTTCCAGTTCAAGTTTTTCGATCAATTATTGGAGGTTGTCGAGAGGTCCCCAGTGTGTTCTGATGGAGATTAATGTTGTTGGAAGAGGCGTCTTTATCACAGTCGTGTTTTGCCGTGTGTTAACAGTAATGGCAACACACGGTGACTCGCTGCGGTGTCTACCTCTCACAGATCATAGAAGTCGTTTAAAGGGGAATACCTAGTGAAAGAGTCAGTTTTGTTGGGACTGAGTATTGATATGCGTGTATAAACAGCTCTCATACACAAAAATGGCGCAGACCCTTTGTAACTCAGGACCCATGATCCTATTATCAAATTACCCTTTGCAATTCTTACCAACGTTAAAATTACACTAATCACTCAACTAAAAACTAGATATTTTTTATTTATATTTTTCTTTTTCGTTTCCCTTTAGACTACCTGCGGGCAGTAGATACTTTTTAAAATTATTTAATAACTATGACAACCATATTACAACACTGGATTACACTCCCATTATCTGCTGTTCTTTGTTATTGAAAAAATTAATCCTTAAACAACAATAAGTAGTAGCGGGAAAAGGTACAAACATCAGATAACGTCTCTGGCTCACTCCTCGCCAATGCCGCTGACTCTGCCGAAGACAAATATTGTTTTACAACTTCTTCCTCTTTTTATCTTTAATCTAAAAATTCAAGTCATTTAGACTTAAGAGATTACCTTGACTTTTCACCTCGCTCATTGCAATTTAGTTTTCTTCTCGTCTGGTCTTAAATTTCCATCCGGGAGGCCTGACGAAACGCAGGGAGAGTGCTGTGTCTCTTAGGTCGTCTTGAGGCTAATTCGTGAAGGCAAGGCGGGACACCTCCCAGAGGACTGGTGAACACATAATCCTCCTAGCTAGGACAGCCTCTAATTCATACCTTCTCCTCGGCTCTGCTCGCCTTTTTATCTTGAAGGTTTCGGTCTTACAAAGTTAAGGAAGGAAAGTAAACCATTTGGCATTAGGGACTGGAGAAGGAAATGGGAAGAAAGTAAGGAAACATAGGAAGATGAATTCGGTAAACTGATGGGCGTGTCTTGGGTTTTATCTTGTTTCCTTGTCGCCTTGTCTTCACAATGATGAATATCTGTGTTCCTTGGTGATGTGTTGCCTCATGACGAGAAGGATTTATATAGGGGGTTGGAATCGGAATACATTTGCATACTTTGTTTGATAATATTCGAGTTACAATAACCTCTAAAAGAATTTGGTGCAATTGACGACTTTTTTTGGACTTTATGAGTGTTATTGTCTTACATGTAGACGGAGAGAGAGAGAGGAGAGAGAGAGAGAGAGAGAGAGAGAGAGAGAGAGAGAGAGAGAGAGATGACGTGCAATTATGCTTATGAAGTAATGAAATCTCTGGCGGGTCATTCACTACCACTCTTTGGCTGTTATCAACCCCCTGAATCATATTGATCACCAAATAACAAGCTCAGTCGTGTGGCAAACACTGTGTTTCTCCCACGAGAAACTGACAAAACTTAAAAACATACACTTCAAGCCAAGTCCACTCATATATTGGTGATGAATACTGTCACTGGTCATAAGTAATCCACCACTGCAGAGCTGCAACAACGCGCTTATTTATAATTAGAAGAGGTAGTTTTTTTTAACTATACATTTTGATGCATGCATTCTGTACAGCGTCCGTATTTACATTTAAATTTGTAATATTTTATGTTCATGTTCAAACGCTTATTCGCAGAAAAGAGATATATTCATATTCGACGTTCTCTTGCTTTTGGGAAAAAATTGACATCCACGGGGCGGCGCCGGTCCAGTTCGCATCAAGTATCATCACTGATAATTACCATCAGCTGATCAGACATGGAGCTGATTATTATATTGCTTGATTATGATGGCACTCATCATTTTTTTTAATCACTGGAACTTTAAAGTATGATTATAGAACACCATGAATATGCAATCATCAAAATTTACACTGTGCCCGTGATATAAATTCATAATCATAAGAGAAATTCAGTATTAAATATTTATGTGGTTATCGCATTATTTGTGTTACATTGTTATAGATAATTCTTGATAGTTTAATTACCAGTGGTGGTGTGTGTGGTGTGTGTGTGTGTGTGTGTGTGTGTGTGTGTGTGTGTGTGTGTGTGTGTGTGTGTGTGTGTGTGTGTGTGTGTGTGTGTGTGCTCGCGCGCGCACTTACATGATTATATGACATGAAGATGTGTGCATATATGTAACGTATGAAGACATTAGTTACTCAGTATTTAGTGATTGCATAATAACTTTAAATACAAAAACCTGATGCAGTCAAAATAATAATGAACTTTCATCTGCCGCCCTATACATACATTATTCGCTTTAAGGATTTTTTATTCATTTAAATATTTTAATTTAATTTTAACCACGAAAAATGTCGTCACTTTGAATTTCGAAATCGTCTGATCATATGAAAAAATGTCGCTCGTCCCTACGCAGGAATTGCTCTTTCTTTGTGATCGTAATGATTTACCAAATCCGTACAAATGGCAGTCTTGAAGGGGTTACTGATAAATGCTTGTGATCGCTTAATAGTTGACCACTTCCGCCAGGGTGTGTTGCTACGCATTTCACTAGAAAGGAGATTGCAGAGGTCATGCACCAGAGGAAGCTTATAGGATGTCATGGTGGCGGGGTATCGTATTTATAGAGAAGGAACGGTGAATTGTTCAACAATACAACACCAATACTTTGAGGCAAGACGGGTAGCGGCTGGGGGGTGGCTGCGGCAGGCACACAACAGCGCCCCTGCTTTACTTGTTTGTTTATGGAACATACATTTTACCTTAATGTTATTTTCATTTCTTTGCAGAAGATTCAAAGGATATTTCTGATGCTTCTTTCGTATGTTTTCACTAGAAAACAATAATGATAAAAAACTAATTAACAATAGAATATATCACAGTCCCTTTGATAAGATTAGCAGCTTTCAGTCCAGCAAATGGTGTTACAGTTTATTCAATACTCTTCATAGATAAACTGACACAATCCCTAGGAATGTCCTTCGATTAGGCTAATCGTATTGTTATCTGAACTAAACACATGCACTTGTGCTGTAAAATTGGCCATGTCTTAAGAAAAGTTTTGAATTTCTTATTACTGAAAGAAACTAAGTAATCATGAAGAGATGGATGTCATGGACTCTAGAGAATCTTAAGATGCAATTACATGCAACAAATGTGCCAACAAGTCTACTGGAGTGAAGCTCAAAATGGTTCTCTTCTCCTCGTGCTGTTTAACTCCAGGAGAGAGAGAGAGAGAGAGAGAGAGAGAGACAGGACAGAGAGAGAGAGTGAGAGAGAGAGAGAGAGAGAGAGAGAGAGAGAAGAGAGAGAGAGAGAGAGAGAGGAGAGAGAGAGAGAGAGAGATATTGTAAAATATCGCCAAAGAAATAAAAGCAGCAAGAATTCGGGAGAATCATGGTGTTCGTGAGAGCGTGACACTAATATGTTTTCTTATTTTTGTGGCAAAGCGCGCGTAAGAAGAATATCGTTGAAATATTTATTTTGAGTTCGCTGAAAAATCTTTTCGTTACACCCGCGGGAAATACAAAGTGTGTGTACGTGAAGGAGAAACTCCTACCAAATGTATTTATGTTGTCATTTGGAGAAGATTCTCATGAGGGGATGTTGAGTGAGCTTTTAATCTCGTAAGCAACGAACCCAATATTAAAGGCATGTCTGGCGCACATCCTAGAAATGCAATAAGGATTCTTAAGTGACATGAACGAAAAAATTATCATCAGTCATCCGCCACGCTCGAGATTTCTGGAATGGCACGCAAGTCGAGGCATTCATCACTTACTGCAGAAGCAAGCAACCTTTCGTTGGCCTCTGGGACATTCGTGCGTGCCGGAGGTGTATTGGTGTTATTTATTTTTTCTACTCCCTTACGACGTGACCCATGGTATTTTCAGCATGTGTGTATGGCTGAGGCAAGTAGGACTTCCTGGAAGAATGGATTACTAGTGTCTCCTCACTCACGAAGGAGGAACAGTGTCAAAAGGGAAACATAATACACAAGCGGAAAATTACCTCATAAACAAATCTTTTATGCGTTTTTGGATTGTTATTTTTAACTTTAGGCAACTTGGAATTACAGTCCCTGCCACAAGCACGGAGGCACAACTCTGCAGTCAGCACGGAGGCACAACTCTGCAGTCAGCACGGAGGCACAACTCTGCAGTCAGCACGGAGGCACAACTCTGCAGTCAGCACGGAGGCACAACTCTGCAGTCAGCACGGAGGCACAACTCTTGCAGTCAACACGGAGGCACAACTCTGCAGTCAGCACGGAGGCACAACTCTGCAGTCAGCACGGAGGCACAACTCTGCAGTCAGCACGGAGGCACAACTCTGCAGTCAGCACGGAGGCACAACTCTGCAGTCAGCACGGAGGCACAACTCTGCAGTCAGCACGGAGGCACAACTCTGCCAGTCAGCACGGAGGCACACTCCTGCAGTCAGCACGGAGGCACAACTCTGCAGTCAGCACGGAGGCACAACTCTGCAGTCAGCACGGAGGCACAACTCTGCAGTCAACACGGAGGCACAGTCCTGCAATCAGCACGGAGGCACAACTCTGCAGTCAACACGGAGGCACAGTCCTGCAATCAGCACGGAGGCACAACTCTGCAGTCAGCACGGAGGCACAGTCCTGCAGTCAGCACGGAGGCACAACTCTGCAGTCAACACGGAGGCACAGTCCTGCAATCAGCATGGAGGCACAACTCTGCAGTCACAAAAGAGGCACAACCCTACACTCAGCACGGAGGCACAACCCTGGATTCAGCACGGAGACACAACCCTGCACTCAGCACGGAGTCACATCCCCTGCAATCGACACAGGACACATCCGCTGCCATCAGCAAAGAAGAGCAGCCCTTGCTTTCCTAGCTGCTTTCATGACAGAGGCAAGACCTTTAATCTGTTACAAACTGAAAACTGCAATATAAGTCTAACGCTTTGCTCATGTTTTTTTTTTTTTTCAGTAATTCCACACTTAATATGGTTAACAGCAAAACATTAGAACATTTAGAATGCTGAAAGTGCAATGGCTGGGCCATGTCTGAGGCACCACTGAAGCAATTAAAGTGAAAATATATAGAAAGATGTGAGAAACACTAACCTAACCTAACCTAACTTATTGGAGGAGGTAATCAGTGAGCAGGCTTCTAGAGCACATAGCAGGCGCAATGTATATTGCCAAGTGTGTGTGTGTGTGTGTGTGTGTGTGTGTGTGTGTGTGTGTGTGTCTTGATCAGTAGGAAGGGTGGCCGGTGGGTATGTATGCATTTAGATTTACTAGTATATGAGTGGATGTGTGTGTGTGTGTGTGTGTGTGTGTGTGTGTGTGTGTGTGTGTGTGTGTGTGTATGTGTGTGTGTGTGTGTGTGTGTGTGTGTGTGTGTGTGTGTGTGTGTGTGTGTGTCATCGCTAGCCCGCATTTCTTTTACATTTACTTTACTTTGCTCAAAATTGAGGCACGGTATTTATGTTTTTAGTAAAATATTACTGCCTCTGACTTCCCATGGAGAATACTATGTAATTTTGCGTCTCTTTTATTTAAATGTGAATTGTCGCTTGCTAATAGCGGGAGAAGAAATTACAGGAAAGAGATAAGTTCAGTCGAGGTCAGTGTAAACACGTCTATAACACGTCTGAATTTTATCTTTCCTTTAAGCAAAGTTGATGACCACCGACAATACTCGATCCATAACGGTTAACAAGGAGCCACTAAACCTCATGGATGTGCCCAGGTTGCTTGTTTCGGCAGAATTTGATAAGGGCATGAAAGTGTCCTATAACCGCTAAGACAGACGAAGGGGGCAGACTTAAAATCTCAGAGATGACGTTCACAAGAAGATACATTATATGTTGATAACTTTCATTCTGCATCATGAAATCTACAACCCAAATAAAAATCGCAGTGCCGGAAGCTTCTTGGCAAACACAAGGACAACATGTGCGGGCGACTCAACAGAACAATAAAAGTTAAGACCAAAGATACAGTTTCATGGGGTAATTAATGGCACCAAACGGCACTTAGAGATCGCATGTCTCCGCCAAAACCTTCAAGATAGTATGGAGTGCGGTTAGTTATTCCCCGGAAGCATAATAAAAGTGGAAAATGTAGGAAGATTGCAAAGAAATTTTGCATCCACATACTGTCTGAATCTGCTACATAATCAAATAAATTTTTCCTTGGTCAAGAACCAGGCTTCTTCAAAATTCAATTGATATTTTGGGGATTTTTTATGGAGTAGAAAAAACAGGCAAGCAGCTTATAAAATAGATGACAATAACTCCAGCACTGTATTTTGATATTATATAGTCCTTTGTTCAGTTATTGCTCTCTCTCTCTCTCTCTCTCTCTCTCTCTCTCTCTCCTCTCTCTCTCTCTCTCTCTCTCTCTCTCTCTCTCTCTCTCTCTCTCTCTCTCTCTCTCTCTCTCTCTCTCTCTCTCTCTCTCTCTCTCTCTCTCTCTTGTATCCTGTGGGTTCTTTATGGAAATGTTCTGAAAATGTTATCATTGCTAATTTTGAGCTGGGAGCGTTCTGTGTTCCACGGTAACAGCTTCTTTGAATAACGCGACGTGCTTCAAGAGCGTAGTGTTCGTTTCATTTATGCCTTCCAACTAGGAGGCTCAGCGTTCTCTTTTCATATTCAGCCCAAACTCCATCCTTGGCTGGGCAACCATGATGTATAGTTCGTGACAATGACACCCTGGTGGACCCTTCTCCCCCTCTCCCCCCCAACCTCTAAATGACGTCTCCACCGGACGCCTCGCTAGACAGGGCACTTACTATCTGCTTCAGAATTATGGGGCAATTACTCAGGGAGGCTGATCTAATCGTGAATATTGTCTTTATTGCATATGGCACTGCTTAGTGTTGGCCTGTAAGTTCCAATACCTCTTTTCGCTCTAGGCTTATATTTTTAAATGCTTCATTCTCTCGCAAGGACTATTAACAAAGATCATAGATATCATTACACGAGCTCTCAAGGTGTTTTCCCCATCAGTGACGCAGAATCCTTTCCAAAACTATGAGGTGAGATGACAAAATGTTTGAGGAAACTGACTTAAGAGAAGGGTGATGGTAGCTGAGAGAACATTCAGTATGCAGCCTTATGTTCTTCAAACAGTCATGACAAATTTATCCCTTTATATTCCATTAAATATCTGAAGTGTATCGTAAGGTTTAAAGGTCGTTGTCCCGTTTTAGTCAAGCGTAGATCTTAATTTATGTACATTAGTCTTATCTCACGTAAGTCTAGGAAACTACGTGTATTTTTCATGCTCCAAAATAGCCAGGAGACATGAACGGTAGTGTACGCGAATGACGCCTCAGCTTAGTTTGGTAAATAATGATGATAATGATGGTACTGTGTTAGGTGCGTGATATTACGAGCCGCTGCTGCAGAACCACTCATAGACCATGTTTTTTTTTTTGCTTTTACTCGAACCTAAAAACGTATCACACACACACACACACACACACACACACACACACAGTCGGGTAAGGGAATGTTCTCAAGGGACATTTTATCACTGGTTCCCATGCCGCTCTCCCCTGACCAGCACAGAGTCCACGCAGCGCTGTTTGCGTTCCCCGCCACATAAATGCACGCTACCCAGGCATAACAGGTCCACGAAACCCATGGACGCTACTCATTAAAGCTTACGTGCGGTGGCCTCTAGGATAAGGGGGATAGGGAGTAGGAGTGGCAGAAGGAGGAGCTAGGAGGTGGGAGTGAGAGTGAGTGGAGCGTGAGTGGAGTAACAGGAGTGTTTTCTTTCCCTCACGAACCACACCGTACCTACGTAACTATACTCACGCGCTTTACCGCTAAACCTCCATTCTTCCTGCTTGATTTATAGGACGGCGGGGGGGAGGATTCTCTGGGTTACGTATGTGATTTCAACCCTGCTTCTGTTTCGTTTTCTAAGTATGTGCTTCTTCGTCAAATTATGCCACGGTGCGTTCATAAACGCGAATTGTAATCAGAAGGAAAGATAATCGACGTTATTAGTTTTTTTTTTTCTTTTCTCCCCATTCTACGTAACGCAACGCTATTTCCTCTACAGTTACTCAACCTACCCGGCCCCTGTACTTGCAGTCCCGCTTGTGAAATGGCACTAAATCACGCATGAAATGGCAGTGATACGTATCTCTATTGCAAAACGAGAGAGAGAGAGAGAGAGAGAGAGAGAGAGAGAGAGAGAGAGAGAGAGAGAGAGAGAGAGAGAGAGAGAGAGAGAGAGAGAGAGAGAGAGAGAGAGAGAGAGAGAGAGAGAGAGAGAGAGAGAGAGAGAGAGAGAGAGAGAGAGAGAGAGAGAGAGAGAGAGAGAGAGAGGGAGAGAGAGAGAGAGAGAGAGAGAGAGAGAGAGAGAGAGAGAGAGATAATGATAGACTGAAATGCAAAACCCATTATTACGATTTGTAATAAATCTGCGTAACGTGTTGAAATGTAACACTTAATGGCATGATGATTCAAGTCATAACCAAATGACTACGCCCTTTCATCATCGTCACATAAGTAATCACATGAAGGCTGTATTTAGCCAGTATTCTAAGTGAATTTATGATGCTATCCCTGGGAGACCGCAGCTGTGAGTTCGTGGATTTCGTTTTCAACTCCTTACTGCATTTTGTGTGAAGATATATTAAGTAAGATTAAATTGTTTGGCCTATATTTGGAGTTTTATGCCACTAAATCTTTGGCAAGTGGGTGAAAATAAGGATCTGAGACCACTAAATCAAGTAACCAGTAACTATTGCGGTTTTCTAAATATATCTAATATTTATCGTATTTACTGTATAACGGACGGATATATAGATATATGAATAAATAAATGGAAGGAAAGAAATAGATAGACAGATACATACATACAAACATATACATACATACATACATACATACATATATACATACATACATATATACATAGAAACATACATACATACAAACATACATAAACAGAGTAAGAGAGAGAGAGAGAGAGAGAGAGAGAGAGAGAGAGAGAGAGAGAGAGAGAGAGAGAGAGAGAGAGAGAGAGAGAGAGAGAGAGTATTCATCTTATTTATGACGTGAAGATATTTTCATAATATTCTGTATAGTTTTACCAGACGGTCTTATTCGGGGCAAAGTTCTGAAATCCATTATCGGTTGTAAATTGTCAGGTATAGACATATTTTCTTACATAGTCACTTTATTGAGTCTAAATACTTCCCGCTTCACCTTCACCCTTGAATTCCCGCTAGTCCTCCACAAAAGACAAATTTCATTAATACTTGACGTGTATGATAAAGAATCGCTGAATCAGATATTGCTTCCCAGTCTCTCCACGTTCTTGAAATTTCCGGCAATATCTGGGGAGGAGACTTTACGCTTCGGGCGACGTTTGCCTTTATCGTCCATTTGGCTGCAGTGCTTGTACTGTGATGCCCCGCGTGATGGGAAGGTTTGTCTTATGACAGACCGTGCATTCTTTTCCATTTCTAACGTGCTTTAGTTTTATTTGTATGTTGTGGGTGGAGCTGTGTGTGTGTGTGTGTGTGTGTGTGTGTGTGTGTGTGTGTGTGTGTGTGTGTGTGTGTGTGTGTGTGTGTGTGTGTGTGTGTGTGTGTGTGTGTTTAAATGTTTAGTATTAATGAAAGGTATTCCAGTGGTGGTAGTAGTAGTAGTAGTAGTAGTAGTAGTAGTTTTTGTTGTTGTTGTTGTTGTTGATGATGGTGTTGTTGTTGCTGATGTCGTTGTTATTGTTTTCTTGTTCTTTTGTTATGACTATCCTATTGTTAATGTCACTATCATAATCACTATCATGATAATAATAATAATAATGATAATAATAATAATAATAATAATAATAATAATAATAATAATGATAATAATAATAATAATGACAATCATCATCATCATAATCATCATCTATCAGATCAAGTGTTCAAGTAAAGAAAAAAAAACTTACAACGAAAACATGTCTTCATTTCCTGCGGAACACACACACACACACACACACACACACACACACACACACACACACACACACACACACACACACACACACACACACACACACACACACACACACACACACACACACACACACACACACACTAATTGCCTGACAAAGTTTCGGAATCGTCCACCGTCATCTGTAGGTTTCTGTTTCAAAACTGAAATAAATGCCGAAATGAGGAAAATGTGCAGTTGAAAGGAAACTATTAGCCTTGGAATGATTGCTCGAGTTTGTGGAAAAAAATATATATATACGGAGAGAGAGAGAGAGAGAGAGAGAGAGAGAGAGAGAGAGAGAGAGAGAGAGAGAGAGAGAGAGAGAGAGAGAGAGAGAGAGAGAGAGAGAGAGAGAGAGAGAGAGGTCAGGGAGAGAGGGAGACTTTTGTTTTCCATTGCACTTTTATTCTTGCAAAATATTTCAATCTAAATGTGATAAAAGAATTATTCCCATCACTCTGGATATTGATATGTTTCGTTCGGTATGTGAACCTGTACTGTGTGTGTGTGTGTGTGTGTGTGTGTGTGTGTGTGTGTGTGTGTGTGTGTGTGTGTGTGTGTGTGTGTGTGTGTGTGTGTGTGTGTGTCTAGGCTATTTTATCACGTATTTTCTATGTGTACACTTTCATCTTCCATATCCACCTGGTCTTGAGTTTCCTTTGCTGCGTTCATTCCATCACCTAGCACCAAGAGAAATGAAAGGAAGATGGCTGGTATTTCCACAACGGCACTGAGTATAACGTCAGTAAATTTCGGTCCATAAAACGTTCAGATGCTCGTTAATGGACGGTTAAACCTGTTTGTCCCGGTGGAGATATTTTCATTACTAGTACCTCACCTGTCTCGCCTACCTGCGGGCTAATTGGTATTTTGTCACGTGTTTTTGAAAGTGTATATGTGTATGTGTGTGCTTGTCATATAGAGCGAGTTCCTATTGCTTTTCAAACCAATTATTGAACTACTGTATTGAAAGGGGTCCAGTCGTAATGATAACGGTGAAATATTTCTTTTCATTCAACTTTTATGTGTTGGAGTTGTTCTATTAATATCTCAGCAAGAAAGTAATTAAGAATTTCTTATTATTACGTAATTTATTTTCATTCGCAGCTATAGAACATGAATAAATATGACGTGCAATTTTTTTCCGTGTTTTTTTTTTCTACGGTAGATTTGATCTATTAATACCGCAGAAAAATAATTCGGTATGTCTTTAACGTGTTTTCCCTGATGTTGCGTCAAGATGAAATCATTACAGAAAATGAGATAGCATGAATTAATTTTTATACCTTTTACTTATAACTTTACTTTATGATGGAAACTTAGTATTAATATCCCAGCTAGAAAATTATTAACAATTCCTTAGCTGGTGTCCACAATACAAGGATGCAGCTATGATTACTAGGAAAGGAAGCAGCACATGGTATTTTCTGTTGTTTCACAATTCCTTGCTATAAAAAAACAATAATAAAATAATAATAATAATAAATAATAATAATGATGATAATAATAATAAAGATAATAATAATAAAAATAATAATAATAATAATAATAATAATAATAATAATAATAATAATAATAATAATAATAATAATAATAAGGATAATAATAATAATAATAATAATAATAATAATAATAATAATAATAATGATAATAATAATAATAATAATAAAATCATCATTATCATTATCATCACGAAAATAAGTTTCTTCACGCTTTTATTCGTGTGATAGTGTTTTATTAACATCTGACAGAAGAAACAATTGAAAGTTTCGTTGACGTGTTCATCAGATATTTTTCTTCAGTACGATGTCACCTTTACAAAAATTAATTAAAACTAAATACTTGTCCCCATTATATATTTTTATATGTTGATGTAGTTTTATCGATATACCAGCAAGGGAGCAATTTAGAATTTCTTTAGTGACTGATAATCCCTCAATATAAAATCCCTTCAAGAAATAAAATATATATTAAAGAAATATGCGAACAAAGTTCAATATTGGTGTCTCAATAAGAAAACAATTCAAAATTTCTTTGGCTGGAATTTCTCTCTCTCTCTCTCTCTCTCTCTCTCTCTCTCTCTCTCTCTCTCTCTCTCTCTCTCTCTCTCTCTCTCTCTCTCTCTCTCTCTCTCTCTCTCTCTCTCTCTCTCTCTCTCAGTATAAGAGTATCACTATAAGAATAAAACACTTGCGGGAACTTTAAAAGTAAAATATGAGCGTTTAAGTATTTAGTAATCAACACGGAGAAATCAGAACTAGTAGTATACGAGGAAAAATAAAATAAATATAAGTCCATATTTCTTTGGCATAAAAATAATAAGTTCAGAAAATAATTTTATTAGAATTACTGGGAAAAGAGGAGTGAACAGAGTGTGATGCAAGCTAGTCGTATATCACGGTGCTTTCCTGCCGCGGGTCCCTCGCCAGGTAGTGACAGGAAGTGACCCCCAATAGTTAGTGGTCACTGGAAACTTAAATTGGGAGTATTGCTTTCTGATCCAGCGATCCCATTGAGTTCAGAATCACGCCCCACTAAACGCTCCCCCAACACACCTACATTTCTTTTAGATATCTTACTTTCATCTCGGTCAAATACTTATATTTAATCACATACACACATTTTCTAACCCGATTTTTACTACACCAAATTAAAAGAAATTATTTACGGCTTCTGAATTTTAAGAGCAACATCAAACGAAAGTGTCGAGGCAGTAATGCAAGGTTTGGTAGCAAGGAAAGTTAAGGGTCGAGCAAGCAACTAAACCAATGATGCTTCAGACTCAAGGCTACCAGAGAGAGAGAGAGAGAGAGAGAGAGAGAGAGAGAGAGAGAGAGAGAGAGAGAGACGCAGACAGAAAAGAGAAAACTTGTGTGATTAAAAAGTCGCTTGAGACGCCTTACAACCCAAAAGCAATGGGCAGTAAAACATGATGGGAAGTAAAGGTTATAGTAGTTGGTAAAGGAGAGTCTACATTAAAAGCCTCTTGAGGACACTCCCAAGATAGTTTCTTTTCACGTGTCAGTTACACAAAGGAACGACAAAGTTTTCCTAGTTATATTGTACAGAAATAAATGACAACATAGCTCGTACAGGGTTACATAATACATTTTCAATCTATTACATAAACCTTTTGATATAACCTGTGATGGTGGTGGTGCTGGTGCTGGTAATGCTTCCATTTAAATTCTACCGAAGTCTTTAATCCCGCCCACGCAGATTCATCCACGAAAGTCTTGCTGAAAATATTATACATTCCCCCAACCTAAGCAAACCTAATCCAAGATAGGGAATTTACTATGATAAAATCATATAACTATAATGTATGGAGGGAATATTTACTTTGGGCAACGTACGGTATATAGTTGATAGAATAGCAGCAACAGTAGAAGCAGCAGGAGGCCAGAGGCATGAGATGCTCCTCGGCAGGCTCTCCCTAAAGACGTAGTGGTGTGAGGACAGACACCTCCTTACCTCACCCTACTTTATCCCCCTGAGCCGGCGGGCGAACAGACAGATTTATGTAGCAGATCAGAGGCCGTTTGTCAAGTTGGCGGGAGCAGGTGGAGAGCAAGGGGAAAGAAATATATATGTGAAAGCTGTAAATACTTTGGAAATTAACGAACTATAAGAAAAATTGGAAAGTATTTGAGCTTGCTGATACTAAGTGTGTGTGTGTGTGTGTGTGTGTGTGTGTGTGTGTGTGTGTAGGGGAAGGGCTGGTAGGTGCATTGCTGTGCGTGTGCGTGTGTGCGACCGCGAGCATATGACGTCTGGTATTGGCAGCCACATCGCCTGCCGCTTTTGTTATCCAAGTTGGGTCGTCTGAATCTCCCTCCTGCTGCAGAAAAGTGCGTACTCCACACTCTTGCCATCCTCCTTCCCACACTCAGCCAAGAAACACCATGAACTAGACCCTGACTGTCTTAATCCTCATCAATAATACATTTTGCTATGTGTTTCGTGTCTAATCGTTCTTAAATAAGATAATGGTTGAACTGTGTACTCCTTTCAGTGGTGGACTTATTTCATCACATGCTGGTAAATCAAGAACCACTTTGAATTATACCCTAGGATGCCTTAAGTCTCATTGTTACTAAATTTATTATTATTATTTATTTATTTATTTTTTTTAATGTGTGTAAGCGATCCAAAACAGAGTAATGCTTGACTTATGTCTTCCTTTCAGTTGACGCCTTATTTTTCTCACACCAAGAAACACTCTGAAATAAGCCCTCTGGATGCTTTAGGGCCCACTGGTGCTACATATGCTGCTGAAGTGCTCAATTTGGTGTAAATGATACCTAAATAGTTTGAGGGTATGTACTTTTTTCAACATTTTTTTTCTTACACTAACCTAAGAATAAATTTAGAATGCCTCTTAATGATCATGAGTCTCAATGCTGATTATTTTTTTTCCACGTTATGCCGAGAAACAGTCTGATGGCGTTGAACTTTATTAATGTTGAATACTGGACTGTGCAGTGTTTATTATTGATGCTAAACAGTGTAATGGTTAACTCAAAATTTAAATTTTTGATCAGGATTCCTGACTGTCTTGAGCCTCACTAAATGCTTGCTGTTGCGTAATGTTGATAACAAATAGTGTGATGCTTGATTTGTTAATCTGTTCACTGGACTGATTATTTAACCTAATTATGTTGACACCTATTATTGTGTTTCTAATGACGATGATTGTCGATGAGGAATAACTGAGTCCAAAACATGTCGATTACTGAGGCACAACAAGGCTGAGGCAGAGTATAGTGAATGGTCGATCCAGGAATGAAGTAGCGCTAGTTCCCTCAGTCACAGGGAAATTGCGGCGAATATTTCATCCAAAAGATCACCTAGAAAATATGCCCCCCACCATCCCCCAAAGATTTATTAAGTAAGATCATGTTATCTGACGTTAAGATGGGTTAGGTTCATGATGAGTGCAGTTTACTTTACATAGAAGCAGAGAAGGTTCCACCCTCTGACATTGAATATATCATTATACATTGTACTCATCCATGCAGTGATCACTTAGGAGCTTCTTGCCACAGTCACACAGAAACTAGATCAGTCATTCCTAGACATTCCTAATTTTCACAGAGTTTCGAATTTAGCAAAGCTTGTTCCAGTATGAATAGTCGCCATCATGTACCAGTATCTCCTGCTGGGTTGGAGACACGGAAATACCTCCACTGGATGCCGCCCTTCCTTACAAAAGTATGGATTGTGGTGCTGAATATGAGTTAATAGGTTGCTGGGCTTCTGATATTTGGTGTTCCATCATGACTGAATGGTTGCTAGGTGTGTGTGTGTGTGTGTGTGTGTGTGTGTGTGTGTGTGTGTGTGTGTGTGTGTGTGTGTGTGTGTGTGTGTGTGTGTGTGTGTGTGTGTGTGTGTGTGTGCTAGCGCCATGGAGTTCTTGACACCTTAAATTTCATATGCACAAATTGACAATGATTACTTGTTAAAGATAAATACCTAAAACGAACTTATAGTCAAATGTCATTATTGTTTAAATTTAAATTCTGACACTGCTAAATAAAGACCTGTCAGATAAACGTAAAGCTTGAGCGTAAGTTAACAGAAACGTAGTCTGCAGTCATATGGAAAGGACGGAAATTGATGAAAATAGCATGCAATAACAACGAGATCACAGGTGTTGGTTAGGGTTACGAGAGATGGCCACCTGTCCTACCCATAAACTGCCTCTGAACCGGTATCTAACTCGCAACCTTTGGCTGTCGAGCCGAACACTTTGTCATAACCCACTCACCCTCTCGGGAACAAGACAAGGGCTCACTGTACGTTATTTCCCAATAGTCGTGCACAGACATGATAGAGCTTGTGTCCCTTATCCTCAAGGTGGATCATTCTCCTCGTCTCTTCCTAGTGGAGTTTCTCTTGAGCAAACATTAGTCTTTCTCCATTTGTCTCTTTTAGTTTCCTCATAATCTTTTCCTCATCTTGCAAGTATGATATGATTTTTTTTCTTTTCAGAATACGCTGTGTATTTTTTTTTTCAATCTCGGAGAATAGGGAGTCAAAAAAGGAACGCAGGTGTTCCTTATACCGCGTAAGAAAATGGCTCTGAATATCAGCGGCTGAGGATATTGTGGGTACGTTTGACAGGACCAGAGCCAGGTGTGTGGGGAGGGAAAAAAAGTTGTTGTGGGTACTATTTTTCGTGCGTCAGAATTACACAGATTTCTCTTTTGATGTTTTTTCTTTCTTTTTTGAAAGCTGATCCTAATCTCCGGTGAGGGGAGAACACAGCTGTTTATTGATATACTGTGAAAATGTTGTGCATCAAATGGAACTATCGTATATTTAGAAGATGATTACACATTTTACGACTTCAGAATTCTGTTAAATATTGTAATGATTATTGTTTTGGTTTAAGTAATTAATGAATAAGCCAGGCGTAATGTATGACCTGTAATGTAGCCCTCCATTGACCATGATTGCATGGGAAATGTTTTATTTATCGTACTTTTTGCTTATGAACATTTTAAATGGTTTAATAATTATCTCTCAGTTCATAAATAAATTAAGGTGGCTGTAGATTTTATCCCTCTTCCACTACCAGTCAAGAGTACCTATTCCTGCGCCTGTATTCCTGCAAACTTTGTTGCACAATATCTGCATTCGCGGGCCAGTCACGAAGTATATTAATCTTTCTCCCATTGTGAAGTTTCACATTGCACATTAATTTTGTTCAGAATGTATTTTCTGACAGGCGTCGTTTTAATGTTTAATCCACTAAGACTTCCTTCAGGTTAGCTTCATTAAATATTTCACTCAAAAAAAAAACAAAAAAACTGCTGGATGCAGTCTTGAAACGAGAACGGTTACTCGCTTAATACACGTAAAAATAAAATGAGCGAATGTTAGATGATTCCAGACTTCGACAAAGCTGGAACAAAAAAATAAATGAATAGAAAAAAAACCCTGGGGAGTCGCTGCAAAACACGTGACAAAAAGCATATAACAACGCGACATCGAAAAATAGATGTTTTATACATGTTTTAAGAGGCGGTAGGTTGGAGGTGCACCAGCGGCGGGACCCCGAGAGCCCTGGTAGTGTCGCTCTGCTTTAGTCTTGAGGAGGCTTTCTCGGCAGAGACACGTTCTTTCCGGCCTTTGTTTCCCGGACAAGTTTACCCGCAGTAGCGCTGACGTGCTGTACTTCTTAAGACGGATCTTTTCGCTTGCATACGTCAGCTGTGATTTAGCGAGATTCACTGCTCTGAGATGAACAAAGGGCACTTCAGCTACCTCCTTGCCTATCATCTTTTGAGCTATCTTCTTTCAAATATTTGCACTCATTGTCTACACACACACACACACACACACACACACACACACACACACACACACACACACACACACACACACACACAGGGTGGAATCAAAAGCTTTTCGTCTCATCAACTCCTCTCCTCTAACTGACTGTCTTCAGCCTCTCTCTCACCGCCGCAATGTTGCATCTCTAGCTGTCTTCTACCGCTATTTTCATGCTAACTGCTCTTCTGATCTTGCTAACTGCATGCCTCCCCTCCTTCCGCGGCCTCGCTGCACAAGACTTTCTTCTTTCTCTCACTCCTATTCTGTCCACCTCTCTAACGCAAGAGTTAACCAGTATTCTCAATCATTCATCCCTTTCTCTGGTAAACTCTGGAACTCCTTGCCTGCTTCTGTATTTCCACCTTCCTATGACTTGAATTCCTTCAAGAGGGAGGTTTCAAGACACTTATCCACCAATTTTTGACCACTGCTTTGACCCTTTTAGGGACTGGCATTTCAGTGGGCATTTTTTTTATTAGATTTTTGTTGCCCTTGGCCAGTATCCTTCCTACATAAAAAAAAAAAAAAAAAAAAAAAAAAAACACACACACACACACACACACACACACACACACACACACACACACACACACACACACACACACACACACACACACACACACTTCACTCATCTCTCTCTCTCTCTCTCTCTCTCTCTCTCTCTCTCTCTCTCTCTCTCTCTCTCTCTCTCTCTCTCTCTCTCTCTCTCTCTCTCTCTCTCTCTCTCTCTCTCTCTCTCTCTCTCTCTCTGTGTGTGTGTGTGTGTGTGTGTGTGTGTGTGTGTGTGTGTGTGTGTGCGTCCATAATTAAGCCATGCCTTCAGTTTTGTTGCGACCAGCTACAAATGGTCTATTTCTCCTTCCGTGCTACATTTCCCTGCACTAAGCGGATACTAAATACACACTGTAAATGACGAGAAGGAAAAAATAGAAATTGAGCGAGTATGACGGCAAAAGAGAAAATGAGTGAGATCTAAGAACAAAAGCGAGGCAAAATAAAAATGGGTGGAGGTTTAAAAAGAATGTGAGGTGCAAAGTTTTTGAGAGGGTCGAAAGAAAAAAAAATAATGTAGGTGGAGAGGAAGAAGAGCAGAAAGAGGCTGGTGTTTGAGGAGGTGAAGAAAAAGCGTACCCGCATGTTTTGGGGGAGGGGGGAAACTGAGCGAGAGAGAGAAAAAAATATATATAATGTTCTGGAAACTAGAAATGGTACGAGAGAAACACAAAGAACACAAGACGCTGAGACAAAATGAGACAGAGAGTGTATTTATTCAGGGAACCACCATTTTGCGGTAAAGAGGTGGATGTTGATGAAATGAACGAGAGAAAATTACGTAGAAAAGCAGACTAGACTGATAGGTTCCAGGGCCTTGGTGTGGCACTAAACCCATTGGTGGGAGTGAAATCAAACAACCACGTCGAGAGAGAGAGAGAGAGAGAGAGAGAGAGAGAGAGAGAGAGAGAGAGAGAGAGAGAGAGAGAGAGAGAGAGAGAGAGAGAGAGAGAGAGAGAGAGAGAGAGAGAGAGAGAGAGACAAGCAGACAGAAAGACAGAAAGACAGACAGACAGACAAACGGCCAGGCACACAGACAGGCAGAGAGACAGGCAGACAGACAGAAAGAAAGGGAGAAAGAAAGAAATAGATAGGTAGTTAGAAAAAAAGAAAAAAAGAAAGATAGATGAACAGAGAGAGAGAGAGAGAGAGAGAGAGAGAGAGAGAGAGAGAGAGAGAGAGAGAGAGAGAGAGAGAGAGAGAGAGAGAGAGAGAGAGAGAGGAAAAATGCATGTGAACACTGAAGTGGAAAACAGACAGATAGAGGAGGGGGAAAAAAAAAAACTTTCACTAATAGAGAAAGAAGTGCAGCGTAATACTAGATTCTGTTTTTTTCCTTCCTCCTCCCGGATGGTTTATGCACCTAATTGCGTAGCCTGGACTTGTGCCTAGGCAGAGACGGACCCTAGCGCTGCCTGCCTCTTCTAAGCTTCTTCTCTCATCCTAATTAACATTCCAAAGAAGCAATTTCCCTTATTAAATTTGCCATTACCGACAGCCTTCCCGGACGCACCCTCCCCGTCCCACCACAGCTGAGGTAATCGCATTTGCTTTACGGAATATTGATCGGGGAGGAATAATAATTTAAAAATCAGCCGTGGCGCACATTGCAGAAGCTTTGCGTTGGTACAGGGTAGAGAGAGAGAGAGAGAGAGAGAGAGAGAGAGAGAGAGAGAGAGAGAGAGAGAGAGAGACAGAGAGAGAGAGAGTGAGAGGATAGCGTCGGATAGTTAAACAGGGGAACACGTGCACAAATTTAGGGTTGGATGGGAGCAGATAGGCATTAGCAGACAGAGTGCTGGGGACAAACGCAGACACAGGCACTAACAAGCAACCAAATGGACAGGCAAATTGCAAGGAGAGAAGCAGGGACAGGCAAAGACAGATGTGAGAAGGCAGGAACAGGGAGATATAAACTGACATAATAATACAGACGAGCAAACTTATATATGGACACAATGTTGACATACATACAGACATTCACATACGGAAAGTAAGATAAGTAGACAGATAAACAAAGACTCATAAACTATACATGATTATAAGAAAACAGATAGAACCACAAAGAACACAGGAGATTATAGTTGTAGAATATTTACGTAAGATCAGTGGGTGTTTACAAACCAAACAGAAAGGCATTCCTATTTTAGATGTGTGGACAGTATGGGTTGGTACCATTGAGGTAACCAGAAGCAAGACTAGAAAGGGATGAATTGAGACGGGGATTCGGTCCTGACATGATAGAAAGGACAGAAAAACAAGAACGGTGAATAGAATCCAATAGAGAGCAGAACACGGAAAGTAACGAAGGCCAAATAGAAAAGTAAAAGCTCTTAAAATAACATAGGCAAGAAAGATTGAAAAAAAAAAGATATGCGAATAAATAGTTGCACACTAACATACGAACACAAACCAAGGACCACTAGAGGAAGAAATAAAAAAAAAGCGACACTGAAAATTAAAATCAATTACAATAAATGATAAATGATTATGAAATATAAAAGATGAGCAAGACATAAACACAATAACAAAACAAAGAAAAATAAAGTAAAGAAATCCTGACGCAGCAGAAGCAGAAGGTTATACGTACTTGTTAAATGAAACATGAAAAAACAAAATGAAAGTATGACCATGCAGAACATTGGAAATAAAACGTATGTCAAAGCTTGTTTACAAAACACAGTTCTAGTTTGCCTTATACCATCTCACCATCATCTCCCCATTATGGTGTTTTACCGTATTCACACTAAAATGTTTACAATATATATATATATATATATATATATATATATATATATATATATATATATATATATATATATATATATATATATATATATATATATATATATATATATATATATATATATATATATATATATATATATATATATATATATATATATATATATATATATTTTTAGGAGTGTTAAAAGTAGAAGGCCGGAAGTAATATTAAAGTTATACTTGGCGCTGGTCAGACCTCATCTAGACTACGCTGTGCAGTTCTGGTCCCCACATTACAGGAAAGATATAGGTCTATTAGAATCAGTACAGAGGAGAATGACTAAAAGGATCCAGGGGATGAGGAGTATTCCTTACGAAGCGAGGTTGAAGCGGTTAAATTTACATTCTCTAGAGAGACGTAGGTTAAGAGGGGACCTGATAGAAGTCTTTAAGTGGTATAGGGGTTATAACAAGGGAGATGTAAGCAAAATTCTTAGGATCAGCAACCAAGGTAGAACAAGAAATAACGGGTTCAAGCTTGAAAAATTTAGGTTTAGGAAGGAGATAGGAAAAAATTGGTTCTCAAATAGAGTGGTAGATGAGTGGAACGGACTCAGTAATCATGTAGTTAGTGCCAGGACACTAGAGAGCTTTAAGAGAAGATTAGACAAGTTTATGGATGGGGATAACAGATGGAAATAGGTAGGAGTGTTTCATACAGGGACTGCCACGTGTAAGCCTGGTCGCTTCTTGCAGCTTCCCTTATTTCTTATGTTCTTATGTTCTTATATATATATATATATATATATATATATATATATATATATATATATATATATATATATATATATATATATATATATATATATATATATATATTTTTTAGTTTTTGCCGAACATGACTGAGTTGTCTCAAATTACACAATAGTCTCTTCATTTTCTTAAAACCTCTCCTTTCGTTAATCATTTTACCCTTATAAAAGCGTCAATTAATCCAATTAGGAATGTGAAAAAGGAAAATAAATAGAACAGAGAGTAACAAAGGAGAAAAGAACAAAGAATGAAACGTGACGAAAACGGAAAAAAGTCGCTGAAGAATACGAATAACAAAGAACAGGACATAGCAAGGTCGAATGACGATGAAAAAGTTGAAATATGAAACTCAAACTGAATCACGGTGACAGAAAAATACACACACACACACACACACACACACACACACACACACACACACACACACACACACACGCACACAGAGCTGCTGCATACGCTTTTTTTTTTTTTTTACAAAAAAAGAACAAATTTCAAATTAAGATTTTGTCTTTTCTCTCTCTCTCTCTCTCTCTCTCTCTCTCTCTCTCTCTCTCTCTCTCTCTCTCTCTCTCTCTCTCTCTCTCTCTCTCTCTCTCTCTCTCTCTCTCTCTCTCTCTGTCATATTGTTTTGTTCTTGTGGAGTGCGTGGCCCTCATGTTTGTTAAAATTTGCACTTTTATCTTGTTCTTTTTGTGAGCGTTTTTGTGTATCTTAGTTGTTGACGTTAATGATTATTTTTCACCATAGTTTTTTTTTTTTAGTTCTATGTGAGGTCGATGCTAACACATTTTCCTGATGAGAGTCTTTGAATAATCTCTCTCTCTCTCTCTCTCTCTCTCTCTCTCTCTCTCTCTCTCTCTCTCTCTCTCTCTCTCTCTCTCTCTCTCTCTCTCTCTCTCTCTCTCTCTCTCTCTCTCTCTCTCTCTCTAATCTAACTCTGATTGCATAACCTGACTCCTACCGCATGAAGATTAGAAAGAAAGTCGTTAGGATACATTGGTTAACCTTTGTCAGTTTAAAGAGAAATAGTGAACGCTTTCTAAATTTATAATACTAAGAAGTCATTTGTGGATCAGTGAAAACATTTTACGAAGTATTTTGCAGTAAACATTTTTCACATTTTCTCTCCCATGCTGTTACTATGGCAGAATTCTTTTCTGTCGGATGGCAAAAATTCACTGTTGGTGATTTTCTTTTATTATTTATTTATTTATTTATTTATTTATTTATATATTTTGCATAAGGGCATGATGAATCTATAATTTCAAGAATTATTAGTGATGAAAAGCATTGTCAGGTTTTGCAACATAGTACCAGAAGGTGTGGCTTGGATGGATCCGGCATTTTCTTTTCTTTGAATTGTGTCAGCGCATGTCTCACTTCTCCCCCCATGACAACATGAATAACAATATTACTTGGAGAGGATTTTTATCGGAGAAATTTTTTACTTGTAAAGGGGACGTTTATATTTCACTTACGAATAATAGTGGATCCTGTATTTCTTCGTTTGCTTTTCATGAATGTGCGAAGGAAAAGAAGGCTTAGTTCTTGAAAATAGAATATGAGGTACATAACACGAAAGGAGTTTCCTGAAAGGCACTCTTCCTCTCCCCATCATAGAAATCACTCAAGGGAAACGCGGGTTGGAATATATATATATATATATATATATATATATATATATATATATATATATATATATATATATATATATATATATATATATATATATATATATATATATATATATATATATATATATATATATATATATATATATATATATATATATATATATATATATATATACATACATACACGAACATAGAAAGGGAGAGAGAGAGAGAGAGAGAGAGAGAGAGAGAGAGAGAGAGAGAGAGAGAGAGAGAGAGAGAGAGAGAGAGAGAGAGAGAGAGAGAGAGAGAGAGAGAGAAAGTTTTGGTAGCAGAAAGGAAAAAGCCGAGTTAGTTAGTGTACCTGTGACTAAAAACAGCACATCCTGTGGTCAAGTGTAGGTGTGGGCTGTTTGTTGTGGTGGTGGTGGCGGCTGAGATTTTGTTTGCTATAGTAATTGTAGCTCGTTTTGTTATATTGCAAGAACTTTTCATCTATGCATTTTCTTTCTTATCCTTGCATCATCCATACTCGCCACTCAAGTGGGATGATCCAAATACGAGATAGAAAAAAAAATACATGTTAATTAATTAGTTGAATTGACTTGGTTAAAGTTAATGTTATTTATTTATTTTTTTTTATTATAATGTTGATTTTATATCATGGCATAAGCCTCTCGCTCTCTTTCTTTGTAGGTGATGTACGAAGAGCTCTCCTCGTCGTCATCCCAGTCACGTGAGCATCATTCTCTGCAGCGGCGGCACAAACATGCCGACATGTCATTCCCCAGCGTCATCTTTACGGTAGGTGAGAGAAAGCAGAAAGCGCTTCTCATGCTATCTTGTGTGTTATTATTGTATTGTGACCTGCGGCAACACTCGGGATTATTGTTTTTATATATAGTACTGCTTTCCCTGTATATTTCATTGTCTTGGTGATAATAGCTGGTGTTAGCTTTTTTTTTTAATATTGTCTGTGTTGTAACCGTTAATATCAACATGTAGTATTCGTTAAAGTAACGTTGTCGTTTTTTTCGTTCTTTTTATTTTCGTCCAGTTCGTCTTTCTTTACCCAAACAAACACCGAAAAAGTGTATACGTAAAATGTGAGAATTAATGGCTAACTAAAGCGCCAGGAGCTGAATTACCCGCATACTAATGACTGCCACTTGTGCTAATTACCTCAAGGTGGCTCCGTTTTAAAGTTGCGTGAGTAAAACGAGTGATGCGTCCGGTATCAGCTGGGAGGACACCCATGACGAGGCTGTGGCGATTCAGTCGGCACCTCATATACTTATTCTTAACGTTGCTTAGGGAAACTTGAAAAAAAAAAATAAGTAAAATAGATAAAGAAATAAAATAGCGCAACGAAAAATAAGCATTAAGATTGGGTTGGCTAGGAACACCCCTAAACACCCCGGGGGAGAGAGACGAGAAGCTTTTGCTTATCGCTGAAATATCACAGCACGGTGCACGAAGTTTCCGCCCCCACCCTGTTACCCACTGTGGACTTCTTGCTCAAAAGTTTCTTGATAAAATGATGAAATAGAGAATAACAATTCACTTTTCTGTGGATAATGTGTCTTCACACGTATACAGAGCCAGACAAGATGTCAAGAACAGTACAAACCGTCGGCGAAGTAACAGGTCGCGTTGTGCCGGCTGGGGCGATTACCTGAGGGTGCCGCGGAAGTGTTCACGATGCAGCGGCCGGCACGCGACTGGCCGCCTCCCGCACCTCAGCGCCGCCGCCCGTCCTTGTCGCCCAGTAAGGATTCAGCCACCACCTCCCTCGCCCTAGCCCTCTCCGCACACAGCACACCATCCCTTTGCGCTTCAGAACCCGTACTGAATGACAGCAAGAGTATTCTGTTGTTCATTAGGGAAGGTCAGTCGGTGCTGTCTGCTAAGTGAATGAGGCAAGTGTTTGTACTTACCCCAGTAACTTGTCTGGTCAATAATAACAGCTTGGGCAAAACCTTGTTAAAATCGGCTTGATTTGGAAATAATCTAAAGGCCTTTCTTGTTGATCACAGGGGCCTCATCCACTTCGAACACCGGGACCATCCTATGTCACATGCCGTGTGTGAATGGAAGGCTTATTTTATGTTGCTGGCCATTTACCTCATAAAGTTCAAAGTTGGTAACTGGAGGCGAAGGTTTCTAGAAATATCTTGCTCCAGGTGACGTTACAACACCTGTGAGACTGCAACAGTCTGGGATACAAAATAGGAAAAAATTTTACCTCTTTTAACTGATTCTTAAAAGTACTTAGCATTAAGAGTCGAATATGCCATCTACAATTTTTTTTATGATATTATGGCTCCTGGATGAACATTAATTAACTGTTCCAAGACTCGCCGACAAGTACCTTTTAATTAAATCAGGTTTACACCAAAGTGAAAAGAAACATATGGACATCTTTTCCAAGTTTTATATTTCCAAGCAGTGCTAAATCGAATACTCCTTACATTAAAAATGATTATCGCACAGAAAAAAAGGGCATGATGGAGAAACTAGTAAAAATACACAAAGGGTAGAACACAGAGAAGAAAATTTTGAAGGTATAATTTTTAAATAATCATACTGTTTAGGATGGTGTATCGACTCTGTAATCACGCCATGGAAAAAGATTAAATCCTTAGCGGTAACCGTCTTATGCTTCGTTGATTTCGCCTTCCTCCACCTACACCAAAGTCTATAGTGCAACGATGATGTCTTCCTCGCTCATCTGTGCCCTTCTCTTCCCTTCTATTCAGCCTTACATCATCTCTCTCTCTCTCTCTCTCTCTCTCTCTCTCTCTCTCTCTCTCTCTCTCTCTCTCTCTCTCTCTCTCTCTCTCTCTCTCTCTCTCTCACACACACACACACACACACACACACACACACACACACACACACACACACACACACACACACACACACACACACACACACACACACACACACACACACACACACACACACACACACACACACACACACACACACACACACACACACACACACACACACACACACACACACACACACACACACACACACACACACACACACACACACACACACACACACACACACACACACACACACACACACACACACACACACACACACACACGACACCATGCCTGTTTTCATTATCAACGGACCCTTCTTATCTTTCCTCTTTGCCTCCCTCCTTCTCTCCACATTCTTCTGCGCTTCTGCCTCTCTCTCTCACTTCCTCTGCTAGACAGTACAATTGTTTTCTTTCAAGTTTTTCTTCATGTAAAAAATTACCCTACACTTGTAACAAAAACTACTCTCTCTCTCTCTCTCTCTCTCTCTCTCTCTCTCTCTCTCTCTCTCTCTCTCTCTCTCTCTCTCTCTCTCTCTCTCTCTCTCTCTCTCTCTCTCTCTCTCTCTCTCTCTCTCTCTCTCTCTCTCTCTCTCTCTTTCCTTTACCGATTCGGCATTTTAGTTAAAAACTGTTTTCGGTATATTTTGTGTCTTTAAGACCATTTTTTTCTCTCGACTTGCCTGTGCCAGACAAGAAATAAAACTAAAACAAAAAAAGGGCCTAAGGGAGCGCACACTAACGTATTCCTGGTCGTGTACGTCAGAGTTGGTGAGGTCAGAGTGTGTGGGTGTGTGTGGGACGTGTCTGGCCATGGTGCCCACTCACATTGAGGCAGGTAGCACCGGTGGCAGGTAGTAAGAGAATGTGGTGTGGCAGACGTCCTGAATCTGTGAATAATGATGCTGGAAATCCGCTTATCACGATACTGGAACCCTACATACGTACACATTAATATATATATATATATATATATATATATATATATATATATATATATATATATATATATATATATATATATATATATATATATATATATATATATATAGAGAGAGAGAGAGAGAGAGAGAGAGAGAGAGAGAGAGAGAGAGAGAGAGAGAGAGAGAGAGAGAGAGAGAGAGAGAGAGAGAGAGAGAGAGAGAGACGGATAAGATATAAGCCTGCCTGTGTAAAAGAAATACCAATTTAGCATTTCATGTTTCCTCGATCAGGAACGTTTTTTTTTCTTCTTTTTCTTTCTCTTCTTTCCTTGCAGCGCCTGGAACTAGGAGCTGTTATAGCTCTTCTCTACTATTTAGAGCCCAAAAGTTTTAAGGGAACCAGCCCTTATGTGAATGATTGCCTCCTAAAAAGCTTATTTGCATTTTCATAGGCAAGTGATGATGGCTATGGAGGATTTTTTTTTTTTTTATGTAGAAGGGATATAGGCGTAGGGCAACAAGAATCCAATAAAAAAAAAAAAAAGGCCCACTGAGATGGCGGTCCCCGATTAGGGTCCAAAGCGGTAGTCAAAAATTGAAGAATAAGTGTCTTCAGTTCAAGTTATAGGAAGGTGGAAATACAGAAGTAGGCAGGGTGTTCCAGAGTTTACCAGAGAAAAAGATGAATGATTTAGAATACTGGTTAACTCTTGCATCAGAGAGGTGGACAGGATAGGGGTGAAAGAAAGAAGAAAGTCTTGTGCAGCGAGGCCGCGGGAGGAAGGGAGGCATGCAGTTAGCAAGATCAGAAGAGCAGTTAGCATGAAAATAACGGTAGAAGATAGCAAGAGATGTAACATTGCGGCGATGAGAAAAAGGCTGCAGACAGTCAGAGGAGAGGAGTTGATGAGACGAAAAGCTTTTGATTCCACCCTGTCTAGAAGAGCGGTATGAGTGGAACCCCCCTCAGACATGTGAAGCATACTCCATAAGAGGACGGATAAGGCCTTTCCACAGAGTTAGAAGCTGGAGGGGTAAGAAAAACTGGCGGAGACGTCTCAGGACACCTAACTTTATATAAGCTGTTTTAGCTAGAGATAAGATGTGAAGTTTCCAGTTTACGTTATAAGTAATGAACAGACCGAGGATGTTCAGTGTAGAAGAAGGGGACAGTTGAATGTCAGTGAAGAAAAAGGAATAGTTTTCTGGAAGGTTGTGTCGAGTTGATAGATGGAGGAATTGAGTTTTTGAGGCATTGAACAATACCAAGTTTGCTTTGCCCCAATCAGAAATTCTAGAGAAAGATCAGAAGTCAGGCGTTCTGTGGCTTCCCTGCGTGAACTGTTTACTTCCTGAAGGGTTAGATGTCTACGAAAAGACGTGGAAAAGTGCAGGATGGTATCATCAGCGTAGGAGTGAATAGGACAAGAAGTTTGGTTTAGATAATTGATGAATAGGAGAGTGGGTGACAGGACAGAACCCTGAGGAACACCATTTAGAAGGACAGTGACCGTCTGCAACAGCAACAATAGAACAGCCAGAAAGGAAACTTGAGATGAAGTTACAGAGAGAAGGATAGAAACCGTAGGAGCGTAGTTTGGAAATCAAAGCTTTGCGCTAGACTCTATCAAAAGCTTTTGACATGTCTTAGGCAACAGCAAAAGTTTCACCAAAATCTCTAAAAAGGATGACCAGCACTCAGTAAGGAAAGGGAACCCATACTGGCGATCAGATAAAAGGTTGTGAAGTGATAGATGTTTAAGAATCTTCCTGTTGAGGATAGATTTAAAATCTTTAGATAGGCAAGAAATTAGAGCAATAGGACGGTAGTTTGAGGCACTAGAACGGTCACCCTTTTTAGGAACAGGCTGAATGTAGGCAAACTTCAAGCACGAAGGAAAGGTAGCTGTTGACAGACAGAGCTGAAAGAGTTTGACTAGTCAAGGTGCAAGCACGGAGGCACAGATTCGGAGAACAATAGGAGGGACCCCATCAGGTTCATGAGCCTTCCGAGAGTTTAGGCCAGCGAGGGCATGGAAAACATCACTGTGAGGAATTTTAATAGGTAGCATAAAGTAGTCAGAGGGCGGAGGAGAGGGAGGAACAAGCCCTGAATCCTCGAAGGTAGATTTCTTAGCAAAGGTTTGAGCGAAGAGTTCAGCTTTAGAGATGGATGTCATACCAGTGGTGCCACCTGGTCGAAATAAAGGAAAGAAAGAAGAAGGAAAGTTATTGGAGATGTTTTCGGCTAGGTGCTAGAAATCACGAGGGGAGTTAGATCTTGAAAGATTTTGACACTTTCTATTAATGAAGGAGTTTTTGGGTAGTTGGAGAACTTGTCGGCTAGTTGGAGACTTGGCATGGTTCCGGGAAGAAATATAAAGCTCATGAGATTCAGGTGATAGAAGGCACAAGTATCTTTTGTGGGCCACCTCTCTATCATGTATAGCACGAGAAAAGGGTGTGTTAAACTAAGGTCTGGAAGGTTTAGGTCGCTTCCATACAAGACACTATCACCTCTGTTATGCGCTTAGGATAAAGAGAGGTGTCAGAGAGGAATCTCTGACACTGAAGCAGTAGTCATTCCAAGGAAAATCAGGAAAATACCTCCTCAGATCCCACCAACTAGCAGAGGCAAAACTCCAGAGGCACCTCCACTTAGGGGGATCCTAAGGAGGGATTGGAGCTATAGGACAAGATACAGATATGAGATTGTGATCGGAGGAGCCCAACGGAGAAGAGAGGGTAACAGGATAAGCAGAAGGATTAGAGGTTAGGAAAAGATCAAGAATGTTGGGCTTATCTCCAAGAAGGTCAGGAATACGAGTAGTATGGCCTCAACTTATGTACAGAATGGTGTGGTATATCTCATTGTTGCCCGAATAATGTATACTTTGGCGCGGCCTTGATGGCCTCCTGATCAACGGAAGTCTTACCAGTAGTGAAAAGTTTGGTTGTGTTCCCTGCGGTGGTCGTGACAGGAAGCAATACCACACTTTTTGGCTTCAGGAAGTAACACACAATATAATATATTGTGTGTTACTTGTTATTTGCAAATATCATCTGCATATTATGCAGATGATATTTGCAATATCTGTGTCAAGCCAGACGTCTAGCATTATCATTATTTTCTGTAATGTTTCCTTCTGTTTTAATATTAGTTGTTCGAATACTTCTCTTCACCGTGCTTCATAAGGTTGCTGTTCATCTTTCGTTATCTGCAGCAGATATGTGACTATAAGAAAATAAAATAGTGTGGCTTATATAAGTGTTTGTTTATGTTAAGAGAGTGAGAATTTAAAAAGATGTTCTCGTATTTCTTTACATTCCTGCCTTTGTTCTCGTATTTCTTTACATTCCTGCCATTTAACCATCAGCAGCACGTTTTCTTTTCTCTGCTACTATTGTCATGTTAATATACTGAGATGCTATGCCTTTTAATTATCAAGTTAATCCCTAATTACTGCAACTAATTATTGGAAGCTATTTATGCCGCTTCGATACCTTTAATTTAAACTACTTATAATGGAGATCAAATATATATTGCATATTTAAGAAGATGACCAATTGAGGATTATTAATATGATATATTAACTTAGTGTATGTTTCTCCTTTGCTATCTTCTATAGGATTTCTTTTAACAGTTTGACGTTACGGTTTTCATTTCGACTATAATAATATTATTATTATTATTATTTTTTACACAAAAGGAAAAAAAAATAAATAAAAACCGGCCGTATACCACCGAGTATTATTGGTATTGACTATAGCCTCCATTTTGTCGTGAAAAAAATATCAGCTGGTCTCCCATCTCATTCACCCATGTATTATTAATGGAGATGCCGAGCTCCTTGTCAGTATTTGTCCCCTTGCATTGTCGTGCTTCTCTGTTGTGAAGGAAAAGACAAAGGAAAAAAAAATGTATATATAAGGGAATGAGATAAAAAGAAAAAG
>NC_087168.1:11299649-11309649 GCF_035594125.1 Scylla paramamosain
GACACCCACACACATAAATGTCTTAATACTTACTAAAGCGTCACAGAATCACGATGACTCCATTTGAGTTCACGTTACCTGCACCCGTTGTCCTTTATTATATCTGCTATCATTCTAATCCCTGCGGGACATCATCCTAGTTTATCCTTTTCTGTTTCCCCAGGGGCCTCTTTCATCTCTTCATAAACGACGCAGTCTTTCATCACCTGAAACTTATATCGCCACCTCTCCGGATTTCCTTAGTACTCCGCAAGCGCTATATCTGTCCTCTGAATCTCCCTCTTCCTAAGAAAAATGTTCACGTCACTGCGTAAAATCAAGGCATCAACTAGACGAGAGAGCAACAAAACCAGGGCTGCGGAAACTGAACCTCACTTACAGTACTTTGTCTACATGCCAGTGTCGGGCCACCACGTCTTCCTTTGCACAATACCTGTACCGTGCAGCTCCTCACGCACCCTGCATCCCTTCAGGCAGCGCCAGAGACGCAAGAGGGAATGAAGAGAGGGTGGAAGGGAAGGAGGGAGGTCAGGCGGGAAATATGTGTTATAGCATAATGGAGACTCGCAGCACCCCAGTCTTCGCAGCTTCAGCACATGTAGGAGCGTGGCAGTATTAATTTAATGCAATCAACTTACTAGAGAGAAAAAAAAAGTAAATTATGTTTACCCGAAGATAACAGTGAAGGGAAGAAAATTTAATTAAGCATTTTGTGCCCTCCTTCCCTTCCTCTTTTTTTTTTTTTTAATGTCTCTTTTCTTTTGTCTTTGCAATTGTTGTTATTGTTGTTGCTATTGGTGTTGGTGGTAGTGGTAGTGGTGGTGGTGGTAATGTTTCGTTATTCTTCCTTTTGTGTGTTGTTGTTGCTGGTGGGTGATGGTGGTGGTGGTGGTACTGTCATTATAATAATAATGATAGTAGTAGTAGATGTAGTAGTAGTAGTAGTTGTAGTAGTACTAGTAGTAGTAGTAGTAGTAGTAGTAGTAGTAGTAGTAGTAGTAGTAGTAGTAGTAGTAGTAGTAGTAGTAGTGATAGTAGTAGTAGTAGTAGTAGTAGTAGTAGTAATAGATAGTAAAGTAGTAAGTAGTAATAAGTAAGTAATAATAATAATAATAATAATAAATAATAATAATAATAATAATAATAATGATAATAATAATAATAATAATAATAATAATAATAATAATTATTATTATTATTATTATTATTATTATTATTATTATTACTATTATTATTATTTTTATTATTATTATTGTTATTATTATTATTATTATTATTATTATTATTATTATTATTATTATTATTATTATTATTAATTATTATTATTATCATTATTATTGTTATTATTATTATTATTATTATTATTATTATTATTATTATTATTATTATTATTATTATTATTATTATTATTGTTGTTGTTGTTGTTGATGTTGTTAAGATCATTGTATTCTATAGAAACAAGTCTCGAAATCCTATTCAGGAGAGTAATGGGGCGTTTCCAGAAAGTGTAGAGGTCGCCTCAGCTTGTGGGGTGTCTTAGTAATGCAAACTTGGAAGATTCACGAGGCTTGAATGTTGAAAAACCAAGGACCGAACGGCTGCTTCTGGGCTTAAGTATAAAAGGGACGAAAGCATGAAAATACGTACTGGTTAACTCTTGCATATTAAGGTGGACAGAAAGGAGATGAGAGTAAGAACAAAGTTTTGTGTAACAAGTTAGTAGAGGTGAAAGGGACATGTAGTTAGCAGACTCGGAGTAGGAATAGCATTGTAAAAGTCTCTGAAATATAGTCAGGGAAGCAATATTGGACAAAACTATTTTCCTGAAAGAAGTTTAATAAAATAAGAATAACTGATGAGATGAGTGTACTTTACTCTTTTAATAAGTGTAGTGTTGGTGAAGGCCCTTACACGGCAAGGATGCAGTTCACAGAAAGGAAGGGTAAGAGGGAAATCTTGAGAGTGAGGGAAGTGCCAGAGGAAGACGATACAGAGCATCTAAATTCACTGAGGATGATTAGGAAGAAGTGATGCAAGATTTCAAAATTGTCCAGAGCAGAGGAAGGGGACTGAGTGTCCTTAAAGGTGTAGCAGGTGCATCAGGTCACCGAGGAGAGTCTTGTTCACGAGGATGTTGGTTAGTAAAGTAATAAAGGAAAAGGACAGACAAAGCAAGTAGTGAACTGTGAAATCTTCGTAACGTGGATTTTTGTGTATATTGCATTTTCTTTAGTAAAGCCAAAGACATCCCGAAGCCTTGACTACTTGGGCATATATATCTGCTATCATGTTATGTTTGACATGTCTCTGTATCCTCATGGACACTGTGTGAACATTTTCCAACTTCAAAATGAAAAGTAAAGAACTCGGAATTCAATTAAGAATTCGCATGGTCAGGCCCATATTCGCTGATATGAAATCATATATGCAAGGATAAAACACATTTCTCCCAAAGAAAGTCTGGATCAGATATTAGTATGAAATGTATGAGCAGCGGTAAGTATCAAAGAGAGCAATGACTTTGTACACACACGTGATACACAGCAGATGTGCAAGGTGTAACCCGATGTTTGGTGCCGCTTGAAGCTTATATGTGTGTGCGAGGAGCGCTACCCATCTGCCGTGAGGCGCACAAATTAAATTAGTTTGTAAGGATGATTGTTTGCTCTTAACACCATACCTACTGGTAATGTAGCACGTATAAGTGTATTTCAGGGAGTGTGAGCACGTCATAATTTTATTAAATTCACTGTCGGGTTATCAGAACTGACCATTGGATGAAAGTGTAAAAGAATGTTGGCAGGTCTAACATTTTGTTCAATAAGAATAAACTTCAAAAGGAAGTGTAATTGCAAACGAAAGGAGGGTGCCATGTGGAGCGTCCCAAGGGAGATGAAGAAATATATTATTTTATAGAAGTTGTGTTGGAAGGCGTGACACAATGAATTTTTCGCGTATTGCTGAAAACATCAAGGTAAAAATATAAATAAATAAATAAATAAAAATGAAAATAAAACTTTAATGGAAAGAAATGTGGCAGGTGAAATATTCACTTGATTCTCTTCCCGTCCCACAAAAAAGTTTTTTTAATGGTATGAGAAGCTGCAGCTTTTACGGCTCTGTGCAGAAGGGGAAGGCATGAAGAAAAGAAAGGAAGGGAAATAGTGACTATTGGATAAGAGAAAGTGAAAAGAGGAGAAATGGGTAAATGCGGGAGGAGACAATAATCATTACTGATCAACATTATATATAGCGTTCTTGAAATGTGAAAGAGAAAATAGAATAAATTGTACTGTATCATAGCAAAGGTAAAATAATACAGGTGAATATTTCATTGAAACCAAAGACATGATTCTGTTGGCACTCAAACACTGTTCTCATGAAAATGGAAATACGTGTGTGTGTGTGTGTGCATATATATATATATATATATATATATATATATATATATATATATATATATATATATATATATATATATATATATATATATATATATATAATATATATATATATATATATATATATATATATATATATATATATATATATATATATATATATATATATATATATATATATATATATATATATATATATATATATTATTATTATTATTATTATTATTATTATTTATTTTTTTTTTTTTTTTACGTAGGAGTGACACTGGCCAAGGGCAACAAAAATCCAGTGAAAAAAATGCCCACTGAAATGCCAGTCCCATAAAAGGGTCCAAAGCGGTAGTCAAAAATTGAAGGATAAGTGTCTTGAAACCTCCCTCTTGAAGGAATTCAAGTCATAGGAAGGTGGAAATATAGAAGCAGGCAGGGAGTTCCAGAGTTTACCAGAGAAAGGGATGACTGATTGAGAATACTGGTTAACTCTTGCGTTAGAAAGGTGGACAAAATAGGGGTGAGAGAAAGAAGAAAGTCTTGTGCAGCGAGGCCGCGGGAGGAGGGGAGGCATGCAGTTAGCAAGATTAGAAGAGCAGTTAGCATGAAAATAGCGGTAGAAGACAGCTAGAAATGCAACATTGCGGCGATGTGAGAGAGGCCGAAGACAGTCAGTTAGAGGAGAGGGGTTCATGAGACGAAAAGCTTTTGATTCCACCCTGTCTAGAAGAGCAGTATGAGTGGAACCCCCCCAGACATGTGTAGCATACTCCATACATGGACGGATAAGGCCCTTGTACAGAGTTAGCAGCTGGAGGGGGTGAGAAAAACTGGCGGAGACGTCTCAGAACACCTAACTTCATAGAAGCTCTTTTAGCTAGAGATGAGATGTGAAGTTTCCAGTTCAGATTATAAGTAAAGGACAGACCGAGGATGTTCAGTGTAGAAGAGGGGAACAGTTGAGTGTCACTGAAGAAGAGGGGATAGTTGTCTGGAAGGTTGTGTCGAGATGATAGATGGAGGAATTGAGTTTTTGAGGCATTGAACAATACCAAGTTTGCTCTAACCCAACCAGAAATTTTAGAAAGATCAGAAGTCAAGCGTTCTGTGGCTTCCCTGCGTGAAATGTTTACTTCCTGAAGGGTTGGACGTCTACGAAAAGACATGGAAAAGTGCAGGGTGGTATCATCAGCGTAGGAGTGGATAGGACAAGAAGTTTTGTTTAGAAGATCATTAATGAACAATAAGAAGAGAGTGGGTGACAGGACAGAACCCTGAGGAACACCACTGTTAATAGATTTAAAAGAACAGTGACCGTCTACCACAGCAGCAATAGAACAGTCAGAAAGGAAACTTGAGATGAAGTTACAGAGAGAAGGATAAAAGCCGTAGGAGGGTAGTTTGAAAATCAAAGCTTTGTGCCAAGCTCTATCAAAAGCTTTTGATATGTTTAAGGCAACAGCAGAAGTTTCACCAAAATCTCTAAAAGAGGATGACCAAGACTCTGTAAGGAAAGCCAGATGATCACCAATAGAACGGCCTTGACGGAACCCATACTGGCGATCAGATAGAAGGCTGTGAAGTGATAGATGTTTTAGAATCTTCCTGTTGAGGATAGATTCAAAAACTTTAGATAGGCATGAAATTAAAGCAATAGGACGGTAGTTTGAGGGATTAGAACGGTCACCCTTTTTAGGAACAGGCTGAATGTAGGCAAACTTCCAGTAAGAAGGAAAGGTAGATGTTGACAGACAGAGCTGAAAGAGTTTGACTAGGCAAGGTGCAAGCACGGAGGCACAGTTTCGGAAAACAATAGGAGGGACTCTATCAGGTCCATAAGCCTTCTTAGGGTTTAGGCCAGCAAGGGCATGGAAAACATCATTGCGAAGAATTTTAATGGGTAGCATGAAGTAGTCAGAGGGTGGAGGAGAGGGAGGAACAAGCCCAGAATCGTCCAAGGCATCGTTTTTAGCAAAGGTTTGAGCGAAGACTTCAGCTTTAGAAATAGATATGATAGAAGTGGTGCCATCTGGTTGAAATAAAGGAGGGAAAGAAAAAGAAGCAAAGTTATTGGAAGTATTTTTGGCTAGATGTCAGAAGTCACGAGGGAAGTTAGATCTTGAAAGGTTTTTGACACCTTCTGTTAATGAAGGAGTTTTTGGCTAGTTGGAGAACAGACTTGGCATGGTTCCGGGCAGAAATATAAAGACCTTGAGATTCTGGTGATGGAAGGCTTAAATACCTTTTGTGGGCCATCTCTCTATCATGTATATCACGAGAACAAGCTGTGTTAAACCAAGGTTTGGAAGGTTTAGGTCAAGAAAAATAGTGAGGAATGTACGCCTCCATGCTAGTCACTATCACCTCTGTTATGCGCTCAGCACACAAAGACTGGTCTCGGACACGGAAACAGTAGTCATTCTAAGGAAAATCAGCAAAATACCTCCTCAGGTTCCCCCAACTAGCAGAGGCAAAATGCCAGAGGCACCTTCGCTTAGGGGGATCCTGAGGAGGGATTGGAGCAATAGGACAAGATACAGATATGAGATTGTGATCGGAGGAGCCCAACGGAGAAGAAAGGGTGACAGCATAAGCAGAAGGATTAGAGGTCAGGAAAAGGTCAAGAATGTTGGGCGTATCTCCAAGATGGTCAGGAATACGAGTAGGGTGTTGCACCAATTGCTGTAGGTCATGGAGGATAACAAAGTTGAAGGCTAGTTCACCAGGATGGTCAGTGAAGGGAGAGGAAAGCCAAAGCTGGTGGTGAACATTGAAGTCTCCAAGAGTGGAGATCTCTGCAAAAGGGAAGAGGGTCAAAATGTGCTCCACTTTGGAAGCTAAGTAGTCAAAGAATTTCTTATAGTCAGAGGAGTTAGGTGAGAGGTATACAGCACATATAAATTTAGTTTGAGAGTGACTCTATAGTCGTAGCCAGATGGTGGAAAACTCGGAAGATTCAAGAGCGTGGGCACGAGAGCAGGTTAAGTCATTGCGCACATAAACGCAACATCCAGCTTTGGATCGAAAATGAGGATAGAGAAAGTAAGAGGGAACAGAAAAGGGGCTACTGTCAATTGCCTCAGACACCTGAGTTTCAGTGAGGAAAAGAAGATGAGGTTTAGAAGAGGAGAGGTGGTGTTCTACAGATTGAAGATTAGATCTTAGACCGAGAATGTTGCAGAAGTTAATGAAGAAAAAGTTGAGGGGGATGTCAAGACACTTAGGGTCGTCAACAGAAAGACAGTCCGACCTGGGGACATTTATGGTCCCCTCCCGAGATGGGGACTCCGAGGCTGGTGTAGGAGTCGCTATGATAATTTTGAAATTTTGAAGGGTGTGTGTCTTATTAGGTGCTTGTAGTTTTGTGTGGAGGAAGAGAGTCGTCTTTAGAGGGCAGGCTGTGTCTACTGCCTCCTCCTGTATGTATATATATATATATATATATATATATATATATATATATATATATATATATATATATATATATATATATATATATATATATATATATATATATATATATATATATATATATATATATATATATATATATATATATATATATATATATATATATATATATATATATATATATATATACACACACACACACACACACACACACACACACACACACACACACACACACACACACACACACACACACACACACACACACACACACACACACACACACACACACACACACACACACACACACACACACACACACACGTTAATTTAAGTTAAAGAAATAAAACAATACGAGTATGACAACATTCCTAAAATGAAGATATTGTTTTTTTTTTTTTCCCGTGTTACGCTGATTTTGCTTTATCATTTTTTTTCTTTACTTCTTACCTCCTGCCTTACATCACCTCGCGACCTGCAGTGACATGATGGTGATGAGGTCCAATTTTACTGCACTGTTTGTGTGTTTGTGTAAATATAGTCCTGGGTGGACATAAAGACTTCTGAATCGCACGACCACTCACTACGTTTACTCTTGTGTTGATTTATAGCCTTGCGTTCAGCATGTACATGAAGGTTTCTCTTTGGAGTCGCATCCCACAGCTATATGAATAAGTGGTTCAACTGTAATCTTTGAGCCTCCTCTTTTATATCATGCTCTCTTGTATAAGACACTGTTTGTAGAGGTTAGGGTAATGCTTGTGTATGAGGAAATTGATGCCACTCCACACATGCAGTAATCAGTTGCCTTGAACACTGGCACTTCAACATGATGCAAAGACGATATCCCCACTTGACCAGCGTGTATACTCACCACCTTATCTTACAGTCAACTATTGCCAAAAAATATTTTCAGACGTGAAGTTATTGTCTATTATAGCTATCAGTTATATGCTTCTCTTACGAAGATGTGAACATCCACAAAAAATTGAAACCCGTATTTTCATTAGTGTAGAATACAGCTGTAACTAAAAATCTAGAATATGGAATGTTTTCCAACGCATTTTGTCGCCAAGAAAAATTGTTCTTCAAGGATCTCCTGTGAAAATTTTTCTTGGTGTTTCAATGAAGTTTAATCGAGATATAAGATAACAACAGAATTGTCAGGAAAAGGAAGAAGAAAAAAAAAAGTTCGAGAGCACATACACCCCACACTCACACACCCACCCACTCTCCCACACACACACACACACACACACACACACACACACACACACACACACACACACACACACACACACACACACACACACACTACGGCTTATTATGTGTATGCAGCTTTAGTTCCAAGTACAAATTTTCCGTATTAAAAACTGGTGAAGAAAAGGCGACGGAGACGAGTGCTGGAAGTCTTTAGTTTCCTGAGTTCGGTATGATTGTGATACCAAAACGATCCTTGGTAAATGTTGTGTCACTAGAACATTTAAAGATGAAAACGTTACTTTCCCCGTTATGATAATCGAGATTCTGCAGCTTTCCTCCTCAAAGTCTCCCAGGTATGTTTCCGTCAACTTGTGAGGGTAAGTGGCGTTATCTTCAGTCAAACATGAAACTTAAGACCGGGAATTCATATACGTATATTTAGCCAGACGCCAGTGAGCACTTGAACATCGCACGACGACGCATAGATTAAACATGTCAAACACGCAAATACTGCACATAAATATCTACTAGCAGACAATCCCTAGCAAGTGTAAATTCTTATATGAGCTTTTGTTTAATGGTGAATTAATACGAGTGACAAACGCATGTTTTCTCTTCCTATATGCATACATAATTACGTAGAAGAGCTGTGTGTCCTAAAACATTGCATCTCAGGAGTCCGGAAATGTAATGTTTTTGGTTGCATTCCATCTACTGGGACATTTTTACGCTCTTCCTCTATTGCGCCCTCTCGCCTGATTCTGTGTTACGCAACTCGAAAACAAAAGCCCAGGGGGGAGATTAATGGATCTGGGGAAGGATAATGAGGAAGGGTTGAATCTTCCTGTGTTTAATTAGTGGTGGTCCTCAGGTGCAGTGGGAAGAGGTGTTGTGAAGGCTAAGGAAAAAGGCCTTATCTGATTTACCTCTTCACCTTAAGAAGTAAAGGCTTCGTTTCTTCTGCATCATAATTATAGTTATATCAGAGTACTGCATACAGACAGCTATCAACACATACATATATTTAATCATGTCGTCTAGTGGTCATTTTCACTTAGGGTGGAAATTATTATTGTCTGCCATCCCATCTGTGCCGTTAAATTATGATGTTAATTTGTATTTTATTCGTTCTCTCAAAGATTTATCCCTCTATCAGCATGAAGTGAAATTGCTATAGATATCAATATAATGTTATTTACTTAGCTGTCTATTCATATCTTTGTTTATTTATTGAGTTACTGATATGAGGCGAAACTAAAGGAGATGGTAAGAAAGAACTAACTGAAGAATCCGTCATGATAACATTATACGTTTCGCCCCAATAAGGCTGCAGCAGCAATCAATGAGCGCGGGGCGGGAAGGGTGCAGAGCTGGCTGCGGGCAGAACTGGAGAGTGGAGGGAGACTGCACCTCAGTTATCTGTGGTTGTCAGGCCTCAGGGTCGCTTCAGCCACGGTGGTTTGAGTAATACTTCTCTATCTAATTAGCTGTTCATGAAATTCTTTCATAATGATCAGGATCATCCTTAATTCGAATCTTATTAAATGTTTATTGCATGTGTGTAGAGAAAATATATTTTCTATTTTCATTATTACTAGTTTTCCAGGCTATAAGAAAAATCCATGATGCCCCTCTATTTATTTTCATTTGAATGAAACAAGGATGTGCACTCGCGTTTGTTTGATAGATAGATAGATAGATAGATAGATAGATAGATAGATAGATAAATAAATAAATAAATAAATAAATAAATAAATAAATAAATAAATAAATAAATAAATAAATAAATATATATATATATATATATATATATATATATATATATATATATATATATATATATATATATATATATATATATATATATATACGAGTATATATATATATATATATATATATATATATATATATATATATATATATATATATATATATATATATATATATATATATATATATATATATATATATATATATATATATATATATATATA
>NC_087168.1:11312149-11314649 GCF_035594125.1 Scylla paramamosain
ATCACCATCATCATCACCAGCAGATGAAGAAGAAGCACCACCTTCAGGGTCAATTCAGAAGAATTGACCCTGACAACTTCAAGCACCAGCAAAGTGGCTTACTGAAGCAGGGTAAGATAGACTAGGTAAGATAGTTTAAATTAAAGTTAGCACTGTGAATATTGTGTACATTTCTGAGCAGGATCGAATACCCCATCTTGGCAAAGATCGCCGCTTGGCGGCGCTGCCTTCGCGCGGCGACCAGCTCGCCTTGATCTTCTTAAGACCAGGTTCACACTAGTCCGTTTTTACGGATTCCGTCTCCATTCACCGCCCAACAATGACATCACAAAAATGGAGTCCTTACTGAACGGAGGAGTTGGCCGCCGTCTCCGCATCCATATTTGTCAACATGGCCGCGCGGATAAGAAACCTTCTCGACGAGGAATTTGTATACCTCTTGCCACATTGCTGCTCGCAGCTGACGAAGACTGGCCATTGAGGAGGATAAGAGTGTCATTTATTGCACAGTAAAGAAATATAAGTAACTACACGCTAGTGAATCCTGCAAGGAATGGTGGAACTGTAGTGTCTGCGGTATCAATGCACGGTGTGATGGAGAGGGAAGTTATACTAGTATTTTCCGGTTGTCTGGCTGTCAGTTATTATTAGTACACTGTCATTACCATAATAGCTGAGTGAGGCTTGTTGCGTTTCTGCAGTTTGTTGGGCTGATACCTGTCCAGTCTGTCCTTGTGTTTGTGTTTACATGTTTTGTGGTGATGCCGCACCTCACGCTGGGACTCCAGTCACTCCTCCTTTACCACGAAGTGTAAAAATGTTTAATTTACAATATAGCATTATTACATTACAAAGCTGTAATTCAAGACGTTTTTTCATGTATTTGAGTATCATACCTAAAACATTCAAAATATCAGTACGTACAACACTGCAACGTCTCTCCGTACAAAGTTAAACTTGGTTCAACTCTTTCCGCTCGACGGCGTCCGTTCAAGCGGAGGCAGAAACGGAGCCCGGTTCCCATTACAGTCGCTCGAACGGAAACGGTGGTGACGTCATTGTTGGACGGTGTACGGAAACGGAATCCGTAAAAATGGAGTAGTTTAAACCGGGCCTAAATGCTTCCACTGGCCAATACATGATCAGTTATTGTTTTGTTATTTTTCCAGGAGTGTTACTGTTCCGGAGTAAAATGTTTTGAGTCATAGGGAATATATATGTAAACGTCAAGGTTACAGGAAGCAAGCAACGCAGATTTTATCAATTTGTTTATTTTTTGTTATTTTTTTTTTCGGGCTAGGAGAAAGATAAGATAAAGCAGAACCACAGACCAGTGGCGCGCCGGATAAAACGACAAATCTAGCAGCTTAAATGAACCTCGAGGGCGAATTTGCGAGAGACAAGCGAGATAGAGAGGACCGTGAGTGAAGAGCAACGCTAGTTGCGAATACATAAGTGAAATGTTAAAAAAGAAAGATCATTCCGTAAAGCACACACATACACACACACACACACACACCAGCTCTATTATCTCTATTGTGTGCATTCATACTTTACACTGAAATAAGCTATAAATATAAAGTACTGTATAGTATATATATTTTAATTTCCATACGGGACATTATCATTACATTTTTCACTTTTTGGAGGTACTTTCGCGTATTTTTTTTAATTTTATTTATTTATTATTTTTTTTTTCCGATAATTGTAGCCATAGTAGCTAATCGACATTTGCATGCATCTGTCTGTCAAGGTCCCCATACCTCATATATTTATTTTTCTCCTGTCTCATAATGGGATGTTTTCGTGCGTAAGAATTTTAATCTCTGTACTTAATCGACCCACGCTGACTTCCCCGTCTGCCTCCGTCCAGACCTCCCCATAGTGCACCGATAGTGATGATGCTGAAAAGTACTGTACCTACCAAGGCTGTTGCCATTTATTTACAGGGCGACGTAATTTTCGGGACTTTTCATTAAAACACTGAGTCATGAGTGTGCAACTAAATATATGTGGACGGGCCGGTATTTACTGTGCTATACTGATGTTCCTCTCACAAACATGATACTCTGTGTTTACCAGTGAATGTGTTTAGCAGTTGTTCTAGTGTTTTATGATAATAAATGGGAGGACAATATCAGGGAGAAATCATTTTTGCATCATGTATAATGTATTTCAGTATTGTCACCCGCAAGATATGTTTTGAGTTCTTTTGAAGAGATGCGGATGGACGAAATTAAGTATCCATCCTGGCCGCAATAATCGCTTAATCAACAAAACTGTCCAAAAGCTACGATAGCTTAAGATTAAAAACAGGAACTTCGAAATAAATCTATTTTACATTTTTTTTTTAATAAAGTAAGCGTTTATTAAAGTGGAAAGTATAATGGATCCGTATTAGAATGCATAACGTGATAAGTGTTTACGCTCGTGATATCTACAGATTTCATCCGGTGAAGCAGTACCAAAAAGTGGTGCCTCATAACATGACTAAAGAACA
>NC_087168.1:11319649-11327149 GCF_035594125.1 Scylla paramamosain
TGCTATTCTTTTTTCTTCGTTCCAGTGTATTAAATGTGTGTGTGTGTGTGTGTGTGTGTGTGTGTGTGTGTGTGTGTGTGTGTGTGTGTGTGTGTGTGTGTGTGTGTGTGTGTGTGTGTGTGTGTGTGTGTGTGTGTGTGTGTGTGTGTGTGTGTGTGTGTGTGTGTATGTATGTATGTATGTATGTATGTATGTATGTATGTATGTGTGTGTGCGTGCGCGCGCGCGCTCGCTTATATTTACATGCATATAAAAATCCCATTTTATCTAAGTTTGAAATATATGTGAATAAATCTGAAAAAAAAAAAAAAATCTCTCTATAAGTCAATTTTGTTTGCAGCCAGTTGTTGCTTTGAAACTGCATAATTCCAGCCAGCAGTTTGTATTTGTTAGCAACTGGCGAAAGGTTACACCTGAAGTCTGAGAGAAAGAAAGAAGAAATATCTTCTCCGTGCATTTCCCTTGTCGACAAAATAAGAAATAAAAGATACAAAAATGTCATATCAGATTTGTTCTCACAATGGCGTGAGTCCGTCACCTTGAAGTCTGTGCTTTAGGGATACCAGAAAATAAAAGGGGAAGCCTGAATGATGCACAGCTAATTAATGCAAGGGACGAGGGAGTGTTATGTTACTATGAAAATAGTTTGCTAAGTAGACGTAAAGGTTATATTTAAGAAATCCTATTGCACTCATATAAAGCAGATCTTATAGATAGAAATCAAATATAAGATACACTTTTTTGCGTTACGATTATCTTTTTATCAGGAAGAATGAATCGTTTATCCCAATATTAGTGGAAATGAGCAGATAAAAACTCATACATACTCATGTACAACCAAACTCTGGTAGGTACAGGGTACGAGAAAGATTTAGGAGTTATAGTTAGCTCTGAACTCCGTCTAGGGAAACAATGCATAGAAGCCAGAAACAAGGCAAATAGGGTACTAGGATTCATTTTTAGGAGTGTTAAAAGTAGAAGGCCGGAAGTAATATTAAAGTTATACTTGGCGCTGGTCAGACCTCATCCCGACTACGCGGTGCAGTTCTGGTCCCCACATTACAGGAAAGATATAGGTCTATTAGAATCAGTACACAGGAGAATGACTAAAAGGATACAGGGAATGAGGAGTATTCCTTACGAGGCGAGGTTGAAGCTGTTAAATTTACATTCTCTAGAGAGACGTAGGTTAAGAAGGGACCTGATAGAAGTCTTTAAGTGGTATAAGGGTTATAACAAGGGAGATGTAAGCAAAATTCTTAGGATCAGCAACCAGGGTAGAACAAGAAATAACGGGTTCAAGCTTGAAAAATTTAAGTTTAGGAAGGAGATAGGAAAAAATTGGTTCTCAAATAGAGTGGTAGATGAGTGGAACGGACTCAGTAACCATGTAGTTAGTGCTAGGACACTAGAAAGCTTTAAGAGAAGATTAGACAAGTTTATAGATGGGGATAACAGATGGAAATAGGTAGGTGTGTTTCATACAGGGACTGTTATGTAAGCCTGGTCGCTTCTTGCAGCTTCCCTTATTTCTTATGTTCTTATGTTCTTATGTAGATTTTCTTTTTCTTAAATAATTTGGTGTTTTCTTCGTAAAGGACAATATGTCTTCCACACGCATCCAGGAAATAAGACATTAACTCCAAAAGTGTTTTCGCAACCGCTGGTAGGAAACGTTTAATATGCGATCAGAAATTGGGATTTTCAGTGAAGGAATACATCTTGCAAAGGCGCCAGAATGTCCAGAAATGATAGCACAGCAAGAAACGTCATTCGTCTTATCCTGGGTACGATACACACATCCCTGACGTACCATCACATTCACCGTAAAAGATACTTGTGTACCCTGTGTGGCGGACAAGAAATCAAAAGTCTAAACCACTTGAATACACACACACACACACACACACACACACACACACACACACACACACACACACACACACACACACACACACACACACACACACACACACACACACACACACACACACACACACACACACACACACACACACACACACACACACACACACACACACACACACACACACACACACACACACACACACACACACACACACACACACACACACACACACACACACACACACACACACACACACACACACACACACACACACACACACACACACACACACACACACACACACACACACACACACACACACACACACACACACACACACACACACACACACACACACACACACACACACACACACACACACACACACACACACACACACACACACACACACACACACACACACACACACACACACACACACACACACACACACACACACACACACACACACACACACACACACACACACACACACACACACACACACACACACACACACACACACACACACACACACACACACACACACACACACACACACACACACACACACACACACACACACACACACACACACACACACACACACACACACACACACACACACACACACACACACACACACACACACACACACACACACACACACACACACACACACACACACACACACACACACACACACACACACACACACACACACACACACACACACACACACACACACACACACACACACACACACACACACACACACACACACACACACACACACACACACACACACACACACACACACACACACACACACACACACACACACACACACACACACACACACACACACACACACACACACACACACACACACACACACACACACACACACACACACACACACACACACACACACACACACACACACACACACACACACACACACACACACACACACACACACACACACACACACACACACACACACACACACACACACACACACACACACACACACACACACACACACACACACACACACACACACACACACACACACACACACACACACACACACACACACACACACACACACACACACACACACACACACACACACACACACACACACACACACACACACACACACACACACACACACACACACACACACACACACACACACACACACACACACACACACACACACACACACACACACACACACACACACACACACACACACACACACACACACACACACACACACACACACACACACACACACACACACACACACACACACACACACACACACACACACACACACACACACACACACACACACACACACACACACACACACACACACACACACACACACACACACACACACACACACACACACACACACACACACACACACACACACACACACACACACACACACACACACACACACACACACACACACACACACACACACACACACACACACACACACACACACACACACACACACACACACACACACACACACACACACACACACACACACACACACACACACACACACACACACACACACACACACACACACACACACACACACACACACACACACACACACACACACACACACACACACACACACACACACACACACACACACACACACACACACACACACACACACACACACACACACACACACACACACACACACACACACACACACACACACACACACACACACACACACACACACACACACACACACACACACACACACACACACACACACACACACACACACACACACACACACACACACACACACACACACACACACACACACACACACACACACACACACACACACACACACACACACACACACACACACACACACACACACACACACACACACACACACACACACACACACACACACACACACACACACACACACACACACACACACACACACACACACACACACACACACACACACACACACACACACACACACACACACACACACACACACACACACACACACACACACACACACACACACACACACACACACACACACACACACACACACACACACACACACACACACACACACACACACACACACACACACACACACACACACACACACACACACACACACACACACACACACACACACACACACACACACACACACACACACACACACACACACACACACACACACACACACACACACACACACACACACACACACACACACACACACACACACACACACACACACACACACACACACACACACACACACACACACACACACACACACACACACACACACACACACACACACACACACACACACACACACACACACACACACACACACACACACACACACACACACACACACACACACACACACACACACACACACACACACACACACACACACACACACACACACACACACACACACACACACACACACACACACACACACACACACACACACACACACACACACACACACACACACACACACACACACACACACACACACACACACACACACACACACACACACACACACACACACACACACACACACACACACACACACACACACACACACACACACACACACACACACACACACACACACACACACACACACACACACACACACACACACACACACACACACACACACACACACACACACACACACACACACACACACACACACACACACACACACACACACACACACACACACACACACACACACACACACACACACACACACACACACACACACACACACACACACACACACACACACACACACACACACACACACACACACACACACACACACACACACACACACACACACACACACACACACACACACACACACACACACACACACACACACACACACACACACACACACACACACACACACACACACACACACACACACACACACACACACACACACACACACACACACACACACACACACACACACACACACACACACACACACACACACACACACACACACACACACACACACACACACACACACACACACACACACACACACACACACACACACACACACACACACACACACACACACACACACACACACACACACACACACACACACACACACACACACACACACACACACACACACACACACACACACACACACACACACACACACACACACACACACACACACACACACACACACACACACACACACACACACACACACACACACACACACACACACACACACACACACACACACACACACACACACACACACACACACACACACACACACACACACACACACACACACACACACACACACACACACACACACACACACACACACACACACACACACACACACACACACACACACACACACACACACACACACACACACACACACACACACACACACACACACACACACACACACACACACACACACACACACACACACACACACACACACACACACACACACACACACACACACACACACACACACACACACACACACACACACACTCTCTCTCTCTCTCTCTCTCTCTCTCTCTCTCTCTCTCTCTCTCTCTCTCTCTCTCTCTCTCTCTCTCTCCTTAGCAATAAAATCCACCACTCAAATTCATATCCGTAAGATACTCTAATTTCTCAATACTTACTCATCAATGATAAACTAGTAATTTGCGAAGATACATGTTCTAAATATGTATTGCAGTGGTGAACACGATGTCTAAGGACTAATATCACAAGTTACGTTAGATGCACCACCAAGTTGGAAATATTGATGATTGTGGATGGAGAGTTGTCGAAGATGTAAATCAGTGTGTGAAAAGTTACCACACTTGAGTTTGTGGCTGTGGTCACAAACAATGATGAAGACATTTATTTTTGTTTACTGTTGCACTTATATACAAAATGACAGATACTGTGGAAATGTTAGGATGTAGGCCGTGGTTTTCTTAATATTGAAATTTTCTCATCTTGAGGCAGTTTGATGTGTGTCTGAATTTGAATAGTCATTGCCCTTAGGAATGATTCAACACTGTGAATACTAACTATTCAAGAGGCTCATTCACACACACACACACACACACACACACACACACACACACACACACACACACACACACACACACACACACACACACACACACACACACAGACATCAGAATAACATTATGTAATTCTCAGGATTGCTGAGAATACTGCTGTGAGAATGTACTCATGAAAGACTAGAAAGTTTATTTTTTATTACTGTTATGACTGGTACTAACTTTTATAGTGATGCTAAATATGTAACCAATAAGAATATTTACACATGTTACGCCGATTTTGTTTATTGGTTTTATTCAGGGTTCTTTTGATAAACTTGTTATAAAAAGAAATGGAAAGTTTGAGAACGTATATTGTAATTACCAAAGCTAAGTGCTTTGAAGAATGGCAGGATTTCTTAGTATCATTACCTGCTGCTGAAGTGAATATTTTGAAAACATTAGAAGAATTGGAAAGGTTTCCTGCTCCGATCATGAGACCGATGCATTAAGTAACTTATGCGTGGTACTCATGTTACCTATACCTGCACTGTACCACGTTGTATATGTCCCATGTGTCCAATTTGGTCATGATCTCTCACAACATGTGCTTAGGGCAGGCAGGGTGTAAGTGGGTGTATGAGAGAGAGAGAGAGAGAGAGAGAGAGAGAGAGAGAGAGAGAGAGAGAGAGAGAGAGAGAGAGAGAGAGAGTTTAACAATACGAGTATACTGGAGGCCCGGAAGTCTTATAAAAGTACAAAGAGAACAGTTACAATAGTATCTCAGCATAAATTTTCCAACAACTCCATACCAGTACAGCACCTTCAGTTTCAAACAAAGTTTCCTTTTACAATGTTATAACATTCATCTTTGATTAATGACAGGCATTATTTAAGGATTGTTCGCCAGGGATATTAAACAACTTGTTACTTTTCTTTTGGATGAACGTGAAAGATGAGATATTTTACACTTTCTTCCTTCCTTTACTTTTGAGGCTTAGCGGGCGAGAGAATCATGACTACGATCCAAAAGATTATATATTTATCACTCAGTTTCCTTCTCGTGCACACACACACACACACACACACACACACACACACACACACACACACACACACACACACACACACACACACACACACACACACACACACACACACACACACACACACACACACACACACACACACACACACACACACACACATCTTCAAGTTAAGAGGGTAAAGCGTATGCGAAAGGAAGGCACAGGAACATCTGTAAACAGGCCGCTTCCAGGAGAATAACTGCCTCAAGTAGGTGGGTATGCAAAGGGAATTCCAAGCGCACAGGCACACGCACAAAAAAAAGCTTGGATTTATGTGTATGAAACGTTTGTCTCAGCCTCTTTAGACACACCCACACACAGACACACACACACACACACACACACACACACACACACACACACACACACACACACACACACACACACACACACA
>NC_087168.1:11334649-11337149 GCF_035594125.1 Scylla paramamosain
GGCCTTGGGATGATACGGGTGTGGCCAGAATGTCGATAATCCCATGCAAAGAGGCGCTCCTGAATGCGTGGTTTAATATCGGAATATAGTGGCGATGGGGTTCAATGAAGTGAGATAAAAAAAGAACTGCTCTTATGGATTGGTGTTAAATCGGTAAGTGCTATTCGTTCAAAGAAATATATAGTCTTTGACCCTGGTAACTACAAATTATGTTTCAGGAGATCCTTATGGCCCATTCTTTCCCCTAAAGATTTAAATTTTTTGTTGAAGCGAGAAAACGACAAAACGTTGATGAGAAAAAAGTTGGTTAGTTTCTTTGAAACTTTATATCCATTTGCAATATCACCGCCAGATTTGTGAATATTAAAAAACGGTACCTCTCCGCTAAGATGGAAGTAAAATTCATATATCTGTAAATTCTTAACGCGTGGCATTGTTAGTTCTTATCTTATAAAGGCATGAGACACAGTCAGTTCTTTTGCTCACACTCCATCCTGTGTTACGTAAGTTCTCCTGAGACACTCGCCAACTTGCACCGGTGTTACAGAAAGTGTCTGTATCTCCTATCAGACCTAGTCATTAGGAATCGTGACCGGCGGGGTCCCTTGGGCGATGTTGAGTGACTGTTGACTTAGATAGTATTAGCAATAACAGTAACAGAAGCAGCAGCAGCAGCAGCAGCAACAACAACAGCAACAGCAACAGCAGCAGCAGCAGCAGCAGCAGCAGCAGCAGCTGTAGTAGTAGTAGTAGTAGTAGTAGTAGTAGTAGTAGTAGTAGTAGTAGTAGTAGTAGTAGTAGTACAAACAACAACAGCAGCAGTAGCAGCAACTACAGTAAAAATAAGTAATTGACCTCAGTTTTGCAACTAAATTATCTCACAAATAAATTACATAGAACGTAAGTTTATAGTCCTTCATAAATAAAAATGTTTGCCTTATACTAATGAAAAGGTGGGAAAAATGTAACAAAATAACATTCTTATTAGAAATTTCCTTGGAAAAACACGTTTATGACAAAGGGTCAGTAAAATCAACACACACACACACACACACACACACACACACAGAGAGAGAGAGAGAGAGAGAGAGAGAGAGAGAGAGAGAGAGAGAGAGAGAGAGAGAGAGAGAGAGAGAGAGAGAGAGAGAGAGAGAGAGAGAGAGAGAGAGAGAGAGAGAGAGAGAGAGAGAGAGAGAGAGAGAGAGAGAGAGAGAGAGAGAGAGAGAGAGAGAGAGAGAGAGAGAGAGAGAGAGAGAGAGAGAGAGAGAGAGAGAGAGAGAGAGAGAGAGAGAGAGAGAGAGAGAGAGAGAGAGAGAGAGAGAGAGAGAGAGAGAGAGAGAGAGAGAGAGAGAGAGAGAGAGAGAGAGAGAGAGAGAGAGAGAGAGAGAGAGAGAGAGAGAGAGAGAGAGAGAGAGAGAGAGAGAGAGAGAGAGAGAGAGAGAGAGAGAGAGAGAGAGAGAGAGAGAGAGAGAGAGAGAGAGAGAGAGAGAGAGAGAGAGAGAGAGAGAGAGAGAGAGAGAGAGAGAGAGAGAGAGAGAGAGAGAGAGAGAGAGAGAGAGAGAGAGAGAGAGAGAGAGAGAGAGAGAGAGAGAGAGAGAGAGAGAGAGAGAGAGAGAGAGAGAGAGAGAGAGAGAGAGAGAGAGAGAGAGAGAGAGAGAGAGAGAGAGAGAGAGAGAGAGAGAGAGAGAGAGAGAGAGAGAGAGAGAGAGAGAGAGAGAGAGAGAGAGAGAGAGAGAGAGAGAGAGAGAGAGAGAGAGAGAGAGAGAGAGAGAGAGAGAGAGAGAGAGAGAGAGAGAGAGAGAGAGAGAGAGAGAGAGAGAGAGAGAGAGAGAGAGAGAGAGAGAGAGAGAGAGAGAGAGAGAGAGAGAGAGACAGACAGACAGACAGACAGACAGACAGACAGACAGACAGACAGACAGACAGACAGACAAACACACACACACACACACACACACACACACACACACACACACACACACACACACACACACACACACACACACACACACACACACACACACACACACACACACACACACACACACACAGGCGGACCTTCGACATCTATGTTATACTACTCCGCTCTTCCTTTATGCATCACGGGAGCCCAAGTTACCTCAGTTTCTCAGCCAATTACTTCCGGGTCGTGCTCCTGTCTAGCCGTGCGTATGAGCGATGCATCCTTCAGCGCAGCCCGGAAGTCACTGTACATAAAAACATTATTTGGACGACAAGTAATTTATTAAAGTGGCATTTTATTATCTAATTACCTGAATTTTCCATCGCTGGACACTAATTATTAGACTTTTATTTGTTCTTCGTACCTGAGAGAGAGAGAGAGAGAGAGAGAGAGAGAGAGAGAGAGAGAGAGAGAGAGAGAGAGAGAGAGAGAGAGAGAGAGAGAGAGAGAGAGACTTTAACTTGTTCATTTCCGTGTTGCAAAATTGTTCTTCTATGTGTCTTCGTGCACCTTTGTTGTTGTTGCTTCCGTGTCAGTACT
>NC_087168.1:11342149-11364649 GCF_035594125.1 Scylla paramamosain
GGAAAGTTACGTATTCGCTAAATATAACGTAGTTGTAGAGAAAATTCTTTCTTTACATACGTAATCCCTCGCGGGTGTTTTACAGAAAAGCAATCAAAGCTCTAGGGCCAATGCAATTACCGTTAATGGAAAAAGGAAGTCTCGTATATAATGATGATAATAATAATAACAATAATAATAACAATAAAAATAACAATAATAATAAGAAGAACATGAACAAGAAGAACAAGAACAAGAACGAGAAGAACAAGAACACGAACAAGAAGAACAATAATTTTATCATATATATATATATATATATATATATATATATATATATATATATATATATATATATATATATATATATATATATATATATATATATATATATATACACACACACACACACACACACACACACACACACACACACACACACACACACACAGAAGATAACAGAATTTCATAAATTTGTGGACTTTAAATATAAAATCAGTTGTGAGAGTGCATTTCATTTTCTTCACAGAACTTAACTGAAGACAGACGGAAAACAGAGAGGATTGCTTTTCACCCTCCTTTTACCGACAGGAGAAAAAGTTGAGTACGCTATACCATATTTCTTAAATATATAAATAAATAAATAGAATGATGTTCACAAATTAAAGTTAAGGAAAGCTATTGTGACAACAACATCGAGTATTTAGCGTTTACCTGTCGACCCTTTTACCTACCACGTGAACTTAGCAAGATAAATGTAGTACTTGTGTATATACCCCCGGATGCGGATGAATCTATAGCAGCTGATACACTAGAAAACTGTGTTACAAACTGTGAAAACGAAAGCCCGAACAGCGCAATAATTGTTTTAGGTGATTTTAATCATTGCGATTTTCAAGGAAAAGTCCCTACATACTACCAAACAGTGCATTGTTTCACAAGAGGCAACGTTACACTAGATAAGATGTATTGTAACATTAAGGATGGATACAAAGTTTTTAAACGACCTAACATTGGAAATGGAGACCATAACATGCTATATTGTGTTCCTACATATAAACAGCTACTGAAAAGAGTTAAACCGAAAGAAATTGAAATTAGAAAATGGGATGATAATAACAGGCAACAACTACAAGCGTGTTTTGAGTGTACAGACTGGTGTGCCCTGATAGAAAACGGAATTGACATCAACACCAACTTAGATATTTTCGATGGTTATTTCCACTTCTGCTTTGATATGATCGTACCTACCAAGAAAATAAAGATATACCCAAACAATAAACCATGGATTAATACAGAGCTAAAATCTATGCTAAATGAAAAACACAGACTCGAGCGTAATAGAAGTGATGCTGAAAGAAGAATATTGCAAAGAAACATAGATAAGAAAATATCTGATTCTAAAAGAATATACAAAGAAAAAGTTGAAGGCTTGTTTAAGACAAATAGAGTAAAAGACGCTTGGAAGGGACTTAAAACCCTGTGTGGGTACAAGAAGAAACAGAGTGTGCCTGAACCAGAAAATATCAACACATATGTAAACGAAATGAACGCGTTCTTTGCGAGATTTGAAAGCCATGATTTCAGTGATGCGTGTAATGAGGTAATGACAGAAATTCAATCTCATAATGATGAAAGAATAATAATTAGGCAAGAAGACGTGCAGAAGTCCCTGCAGAATATACGGGCAGGTAAAGCTACAGGGCCAGACGGAATGCCTGCTATGGTACTTAAACATTGTGCAAAACAACTGACACCCGTACTGACAACATTATTTCAGGATTCAGTAGATCAGGGAGTGGTACCTTATAAATAGAAGGAATCTGAAGTAAAGCCTATTGCAAAAATTAACTGTCCAAAAGATCCCAAAGATTTTAGACCTGTAGTATTAACATCTAATATTATGAAATGTTTAGAAAGTGTATTGAAAAATTACATCTGTGAAAAAAAACTAATAATATAAATGACCCTATGCAGTTTGCTTATTGTAATAATAGGAGTGTACAGGATGCGACACTTACATTATTATTATTATTGAATGATGTTAACAAACATTTAGATAAGCCCAAATCACAAATTAGAGCACTGTTTATTGATTTTAGTTCAGCATTTAATACAATGCAACCTCATATTCTGCTCAATAAAATGCTAGAAATGGGTGTAAATAGAAATATCTTAAAATGGATTTTTAGCTTTTTATCCCAGAGACCCCAGTATACCAATGTAAACAATGTTAAGTCTGATGTGATATTAACTAACACAGGAGCCCCACAAGGTTGTGTGTTGTCCCCTGTTCTTTTCACCTTGTACACAGATGATTGTAGAAGTGGAATTGATGACTGTACTATTGTGAAATATGCTGATGATACAGTTATCTTAGGAAAAATTATAAATTATAATTATGAAGGCTATTTAACTCAGGTTAAAAAATTTGTTGATTGGAGTAAACAAAATTTTTTGGAGCCCAATGTAAAGAAAACTAAGGAGATGATATTTGATTTCAGAACTAAAAACAAACATGTACCAGACCTATTAACAATTAGAGAAGAAAACGTAGAAAGAGTAAACCAGTATAAGTATCTGGGCTTTATGATCGGTGACCAGTTGAAGGGCAGTGTCAATACAGATATGGTGTCAAGGAAATGTAACCAAAGACTACACTTTGTACGTATTTTGCGCAACTTACATGTAGATAAAGTGATCATTAGCCTATTCTACAAATCATTGTTGGAACCAGTCCTAAACTTTTCGATCACTGCCTGTTATGGAAAGCTTACCTGTAAAGATAAAAATAAGCTGGGAAGGATTGTTAAGAAGGCAGGAAAATTAGGTGCACAGACCATATCATTAGATAAGCTCTATCAGACAGGTACAATGAAACAAGTGGACGGGATAATGAAAGATATCACTCATCCGCTACATAACTGTTACACATATCTAAAATCTGGTAGAAGGTTAGCTCTGCCCATGCAGCGTACTGACAGATATAGGAAGTTATTTGTACCTAAAAGCATTCTCCTTTTCAATCATCTATCATCAGTATAATTTTTAGATTTAAGTATTCATGGTTACTGTATGTGATGGTTCATGATGAGGGCAGAAATAGCCCGATATTGCATGTATACGATAGCCCATGTAATGACTTCTTTCTTAATGTTTTATTGTTTTATTGTTTTACTGATTTTATTTACTTTTTAATGTTATGTATAAACAACTACTAGGGAGCTCTTAAGCCAAAATGAATTTCACTTGTATTACATTTTGTATTACAACTTGACGAATAAATTATCTTATCTTATCTTATCTTATCTTAAATAAATAAAAAATGAAAACGTTATTCGACAGAGGGGAAGTAAATGCCTGTACTTTATGCTCTATATTCTGTCAATTATCTTGTTAGATTATGATTATTAGAATATTAAGTAATCAAACTTAGTGAATAAACAAATGTATCAGTGATAACAGTGAAGTAAGACTTTCAAAATACAAGTAACTGAAAGAAGCACCAATGAATCGTATAAGATTACAATATGTCGATTGGCAGCATTCAGTTTTTCGTGCAGTAGTGAAAATTTTGTTAGCACGGTAAGGAGACTGGGAACGCCCTCCTTCAAGTTGGAACGAAACGTGCAAGTGGCAAGGGAGGAACAGCTGCTTACTGGTAAGAAGACAAAAATTGCACGCATGACAAGGAGAGGAGCTACTGTTTCCTAAAGATAGGTACAATTAAATGGGCGGAATTAAGCGGTATTTTCTCTTCGTTGAGTAACGAGTAATACGAGTAATACCTGTAATACGAGTAATATGAATGTGATCTCGCTTATGAAATGAGTTGATCTGCATGGCTACTATTTCATCTTACCGAACATTGACTAACTAACTCGATGTCGCCCTCACAACTACTGGTTGGTTTTCCACTGAGTGATAACACTATCGAGACCTAAGCATTATTATTATCATATCAGTGGTATAGTGTTTCGGTTTGCAGAAACAGAGAAGAAAAACGAAGAGACTGACGTAATAGTATGTTGTGAAGGATAAGGAGGACATGGTCGTGGTGATGAAATATAGAAGGAAAAGAAGAAAGAACGAAAAATAAAAAAAGAATAAGTGAAGGACAGAGGACGGGAAAAACGAGGCAAAGGAAGAAGGGGTGAAAGAAGAAGACAAGGGAGGTAGTTCCCTATATTCTCTGCACGAAAAACTGAATGCTGCCAATCGACATATTGTAATCTTATACGATCATTGGTGCTTCTTTCAATTACTTGTATTTTGAAAGTCTTCACTGTTATCACTGATATATTTGTTTATTCATTAAGTTTGATTACTTAATATTCTAATAATCATAATCTAACAAGATAATTGACAGAATATAGCGCATAAAGTACAGGCATTTACTTCCCCTCTGTCGAATAACGTTTTCATTTTTTATTTATCTATTTATTTATATATTTAAGAAATATGGTATAGCGTACTCAACTTTTCTCCTGTCGGTAAAAGAAGGGTGAAAAGCAATCCTCTCTGTTTTCCGTCTGTCTTCAGTTAAGTTCTGTGAAGAAAATGAAATGCACCCTCACAACTGATTTTATATTTAAAGTCCACAAATTTATGAAATTCTGTTATCTTCTGTGTGTGTGTGTTTGTGTGTGTGTGTGTGTGTGTGTGTGTGTGTGTGTGTGTGTGTGTGTGTGTGTGTGTATATATATATATATATATATATATATATATATATATATATATATATATATATATATATATATATATATATATATATATATATATATATATATATATATATATATATATATATATGTATATATATATATATATATATATATATATATATATATATATATATATATATATATATATATATATATATATATATATATATATATATATATATATATATATATATATATATATATATATATGTATATATATATATATATATATATATATATATATATATATATATATATATATATATATATATATATATATATATATATATATATATATATATATGTATATATATATATATATATATATATATATATATATATATATATATATATATATATATATATATATATATATATATATATATATATATATATATATATATATATATATATATATATATATATATATATGATAAAATTATTGTTCTTCTTGTTCGTGTTCTTGTTCTTCTCGTTCTTGTTCTTGTTCTTCTTGTTCATGTTCTTCTTCTTATTATTGTTATTTTTATTGTTATTATTATTGTCATCATTATTATTATCATTACATACGAGACTTCATTTTCCCATTGACGGTAATTACATTACCACACCTTGGCATAATGCACTAATGCAGGGAAAGGTATGACCACTATGCACCCCGGCATATCAAAGAGGAGGATATAATCCACATACACCCTTGCATGTGGAGGAGGCAGTAGCCACCTGCCGAAACGATTACTCCCAGTGAGGTCTCAAGCACTGGATCAGGGGGTGCTGTGACCTCACTGAATGTTTCCCCTTGTGTCTCACAACACAAAGGGAAAGTCACAGCCTGCCCTCTGAAGACAACTCTCTTCCTCCACACAAAACTACAAGCACACACACACCCTACGCTCAAAAATTCAAATTTATCATGGTGACTCCTACACCAGCCTCGGAGTCTCCATCAGGGGAGGGGACCACAAATGGTCGGACTGCCCTTCTGATAACGAACCTAAGTGTCTTGACACTCCCGTCAACTTTTTCTTCGTTAACTTCTGCAACATTCGCGGTGTTAGATCTAATTTTCAATCTGTAGAACACCACCTCTCCTCTTCTAAACCTCATCTTCTTTTCCTCACTGAAACTCAGGTGTCTGAGGCAACTCACAACAGCCCCTTTTCTGTTCCATCCTACTTTCTCTATCCTCATTTTCAATCCAAAGCTGGATGTTGCAACGACTTAACCTGCTCTCGTGGCCACGCTCTTGAATCTTCCGAGTTTTCACCATCTGGCTACGACTACAGAGTCACTCTCAAACTAATTTTATCTATATTGTATACCTCTCACCTAACTCCTCTGCCTATAAGAAATTCTTTGACTATTTAACTTCCAAAGTAGAGCACATTCTGACTCTCTTCCCTTTTGCGGAGATCTCCATTCTTGGAGACTTCAATGTTCACCACCAGCTTTGGCTTTCCTCTCCCTTCACTGACCATCCAGTGATCTAGCCTTCAACTTTGCTATCCTCCATGACCTAGAGCAATTGGTGCAACACCCTACTCGTATTCCTGACCGTCTTGGAGATACGCCCAGCTTTCTTGACCTTTTCCTGATCTGTAATCCTTCTGCTTATGCTGTCACCCTTTCTTCTCTGTTGGGCTCCTCTGATCACAATCTCCTATCTGTATCTTGTCCTGTCACTCCAATCCCTCCCCAGAATCCTTCTAAGCGGAGGTGCCTCTGGCGTTTTGTTTCTCGTAGTTGGCGGGACCAGAGGAGGTATTTTGCTGATTTTCCTTGGAATGACTACTGCTTCCGTGTCAGAGACCTGTCTTTGTGTGCCGAGCGCATAACAGAGGTGATAGTGTCTGGCATGGAAGCGTACATTCCTCACTTTTTTTTCTCGAGCTAAACCTTCCAAACCTTGGTTTAACACAGCTTGTTCTCTTGCTATACATGATAGGGAGGTAGCCTACTAAAGGTACTTTAGCCTTCCATCAACAGAATCTTACGCACTTTATAGTTCTGCCCGGAACCATACCAAGTCTGTTCTCCAACTAACCAAAAACTCCTTCATTAGTAGAAAGTGTCAAAATCTTTCAAGATCTAATTCCCCTCGTGACTTCTGGCATTTAGCCAAAAAATATCTCCAATAACTTTGCTTCTTCTTTCCCTCCTTTATTTTAACTTGATGGCACCACTGCTATCACATCTATCTCTAAAGCTGGACTCTTCGCTCAAACCTTTGCTAAAAACTCTACCTTGGATGATTCAGTGCTTGTTCCTCCCTCTCCTCGCAATGATGTTTTTCATGCCATCGCTGGCCTAAACCCTCAGAAGGCTTATGGACTTGATGGGGTCCCTCCTATTGTTCTCCGAAACTGTGCCTCCGTGCTTGCACCTTGCCTAGTCCAACTCTTTCAGCTCTGTCTGTCAACAACTACCTTTCCTTCTTGCTGGAAATTTGCCTACATTCAGCCTGTTCCTAAAAAGAATGACAGTTCTAATCCCTCAAACTACCGTCCTATTGCTTTAATGTCCTGCCTTTCTAAAGTTTTTGAATCTATCCTCATCAGGAAGATTCTTAAACATCTATCACTTCACAGCTTTCTATCTGATCGCCAGTATGGGTTCCGTCAAGGCCGCTCTACTGGTGACTTTCTGGTTTCCTTACTGAGTCTTGGTCATCCTTTTTTTAGAGATTTTGGTGAAACTTTTGTTGTTGCCTTGGATATATCAGAAGCTTTGATTTCCAAAGCTTCTATCCTTCTCTCTGTAACTTCATCTCAAGTTTCCTTTCTGACCGTTCTATTGCTGCTGTGGTAGACGGTCACTGTTCTTCTTCTCTATTAACAGTGGTGTTCCTCAGGATTATGCTATGTCACCCACTCTCTTCTTATTATTCATCAATGACCTTCTATACCAAACTTCTTGTCTTATCCACTCCTACGCTGATGAAACAACTCTGCACTTTTCCGCGTCTTTTCATAGAAGTCCAACATTTCAGGAAGCAAACATTTCACGCAGGGAAGCCACAGAACTTCCGATCTTTCTAAAATTTCTGATTGGGGCAGGGCATACTTAGTATTGATCAATGCCTCAAAAACTTAATTCCTCCATTTATTAACTCGACACAACCTTCCAGGCAACTATCCCCTCTTCTTCATTGACACTCAACTGTCCCCTTCTTCTACACTGAACATCCTCCGTCTGTCCTTTACATATAAACCGAACAAGGACCTTATCCGTCCATGTATGGAGTATGCTTCACATGTCTTGGGGGGGTTCGACTCATACCGCTCTTCTAGACAGGCTGGAATCAAAAGCTTTTCGTCTCATCAACTTATCTCCTCTAACTGACTGTCTTTAGCATCTCTCTTTCATCGCCGCAATGTTGCATCTCTAGCTATCTTCTGCCGCTATTTTTATGGTAACTGCATGCCTACCCTCCTCCCTCGGCTTCGCTGCACAAGACTTTCTTCTTTCTTTCACCCCTATTCTGTCCACCTCCCTAATGCAAGAATTAACCAGTATTCTCATTCATTCATCCCTTTCTCTGGTAAACTGGAACTCCCTGCCTGCTTCTGTATTTCCATCTTCCTAAGACTTGAATTCTTTCAAGAGGGAGGTTTCAAAACACTTATCCTTCAATTGTTGACTACCTTTTTCTGGGACTGACATCTCAGTGAGCTTTTTTCTTATCAGATTTTTGTTTCCCTTGGCCAGTGTCCCTCCTACATAAAAAAAATAAAATAAATAAATAAATAGATGAATAAGGCAGGGGAGGATATGACCCCTATACATCTGAGCACCAGGCAGGATAGAACATAATCCCACTGCACACTGTTTAATTAAGGCAGGGATGGATATGACCCTCTTCCCCTATGCAGCTCGACATAAAGCAGGGGCGGATATATGTATAATCCCTTTGCGCAGTGGTACAAGACAGGGAAAGACAAACCCCTTACGCAGACTGCCATAACACAGGTAAGGATGTAACGCATGCATCCCACCATAAGGTAGGGAAGAATATGACCTCCTATGCACCCTCATCAACCTTGCTCGCATGCGATGTCCACTTTCAGCATGGGAGGTGCCCTCACCCCTTCTTGCTTCAGTATATATGCTCGAGTAATTTGGAAAATTTTCATCTTTACTAACTTTTCAAAACGTTCAGTCAGGCTGTTAATCGCAATATACAAGATATTCTCATTTCTTGTTAAATACCAATTACATGGTTTGGTAGCGCTGCATTATGACCTTAAGACAAAACTGACACCAGGCAATCAACCACCATTATGGCCTCTCCTTCCCATTATTCCCCTCCCCTCCCAGGCTGTGGTAATAGAATGTTAACCAGAGGGATTTATTAATATACATTTAGGATGATAGAACCTAAAGCCTACGTAATGGAAATGCTCAATAGATTTCTATAGTATTCTAGAAGAGCACGTGGGGAGCAAACCTCTACTGCAAGGAAATTTGGCCGCACAACCACGGTGTGAACAGCCTTGTTAGAATTAATTAATTTCCAAGATGTACGGTTTTCCCATACAGAAGAAGAAGAAGAAGACGAAGCAATCATGTGAACCTAAACTACATGTAATGAAGCCTGTAACACAGTGCCCGTGAATGCAGATTCCTATTTGGCACAGATTCACCGATCCCTCGTCCACTTCTAAACAGTGCGGTGACAAGCGTTCTGGAATACTGTCAGTCGAGCACTTATATATAAGCAGTTTTTCTCTCTCTCTCTCTCTCTCTCTCTCTCTGTCTTTTTAACACCCCATCTACTAAGTACACATTATTCGCTCTCTGCTTGACGTCCTCCATCTCGGAAAAGCTCAGGGGAGCTGAACGTGAGCAAATGTTTTTTGTGCCTCTACACTGTTACAGGCAAACTGTATGAGTAAAAGAAACGGTTCGTGTGAAGACGTGCTTACTAGATTCTCACCTGCACGGCGATTCTACCCTACAGAAAAAAATAGTAAATAAAATAAAATAAAGAAATAAAAAATAGAAAATTCACTTGTGGAAAAAGAACTTTAATTGTTTTGGCTAGACGTCCCTCGCATTAGACAGGAAGGAAAAGTAGGAACAAAAACCAAGTTACAACGTTCACCAGCAGCCCTGAATTAGGCCCACCACGAGACGCCGAGCAAGGCTGTGCAGCTGGAGTTGATGGCTGGCCTTACCTGTAATCATTTGTTTCGCACAGGTTTTTTACCCCATTTCTCTTTATCGGTTTTCGTTCAGGACAACTCGTGCAGTAAACTCATTTACTTTTTGTGGCTCATTCTTTACATTACAAGTAGCTTAGATAGCGGAAGAAAAAAATATGCCAATAGCTTGCCATTTATTTTACCAGACAGCAGAAAAAAGAAAAAGAGTACATTGTATTTAGTATTTGTATGTTTTCAGAACAATAGAGATAGTAACTGATCTCTTATGATGAGAGGAAAAACAAAGCCTGCCTGGGTGTTGCAGGGCACGTGCCAGCGTTTGGCTTTACAAAATGTAATTTTCATTATGGCCCTGGAAATACAGTAGTGATTATAAGTGAACCGTTAATACATTTTTTCAGAGCATTTATTTTGGTTTATTTGTCTATGGACTAGTAACTCTACATTATCCCTCCTACCACACCTTTTTAAAGCTTTTTAGTCACCAAACAGTTTGCATCCCCAGCCTTTTTTAAGTTGTCGAACTACCAGTATTATTGCCGGAAGGACTTGTGTAAGATTCATGAGGGTGTTTAGTCACAACAGATATGGTGGAAAGCAAACGTATGCATCTAAACTGATTTTTCATGTAAAATTATTCAGCAAAAATTAGCCAACAACAATAGCACAAATTAAGGAAAGTGTTAACTAACATTAGAGAACACAGCTTTTGTCTCTTGTCTTTTATCTTGTAGCATTTTGATAGTAATAACAATTGTTCCTGCATACCTCGTTGCATTATAGTACTGGCAGATTTGATAAGGCACAAGGCTAAAAAAAAATTAAATATTTTCTAGATGTGGATACAAAAGAATAATGTATTACTATTTCCTTTCATCTGATGTTTTTCTGTAAATGAAAAGAGAGAAAAAGAGGTAAATCGCTTTTGCTTTTCTTTACTGAGTTACTATAGCTTCAAAACTATTGAAATTAACAAGACAAAAACTACCTCGAACATTTGTGTGCCTACTCTCTTCGAGCTTCTTCAACATTCATCACCAAATGCATAAAATAGTGAACCATTAGTGAATTATGGTGGAGGCAGTACTTGATGGGTCATGTTATAATATAAGGTTAGGTACGGTTACAGATTTTTTTTTATTGTTATAATTTTCATGATGGGAATCTTTATGAGTGAAAATTATATAGAAACCTTATGCCGAGTGTTGATAGAGACAAAATGAGACTACGTGTGTTAACAGAGTATGCGATAAATTATTCACTTGACGGAAACAGAGAACAGTGCTCGAGGTGAAACTGAAATACTGCTGCAATGAATACTGAAAACTAGCTAGATACAAAAATGCTGTGTGAAAGAGGAAAAACTGAGAATTTGACGACCGTATCGCTCTCTATAGCGGTGCAACCAATTTTGTGTCTGACAGCGGTAAGAGGAGGAAAGTTTGAGTCTCATAGCTCTATTTCATAATTTTTCCTACTGACTAAAGAGGGCAAGATTAGAGATCTGATGGTGGTTAGTGGGGCTGACCATGACCAGACAGAAGTGGAACGGAATATATGGAAACAAGGATGTATAGAGCGTGAGCATGAATGGTTCGTGATTGGATGCGTGCACCATTTCATTGGATGATCTCTTCCCTTTTGAGGCTTTGAGGTGAGTTTAGCGTGTCTCGTGTTCCCTACGTCCTTGCGGCCACATTACACTCCAATTGTTTATATGTGTGATAAATACGCTGATAATTACAGTGCTGCTGGAGGTGGTGGTGACGATGGTGGTGATAGAAATGAAGATAATGATACACGTGGAAAGAAAATAATTAAATCAGATATATTGGCTCTTACTAATTTGTTTCTGATTAAACGCAATATCTAATCTAAAGCAACAAACGCCTTTTCCCCGTAGAGAATGGAACCTCAGTGAATCCTTTTTTTTTTACTTATACTTTTTGTTGTTTCTGGCCAGTATCTATCTTACATAAAAAAAGGGTCCAAGGCTTCTCCTGGTGGTGGTGATGATGATTGTGTTGGTGGTGAAAAGTCGAGGTCATTGAGAATTCCTGTTTAAATATTTCCTGAAGTTATATTTAAGTAGGAGTATACGTACTTTCTTTTAAATTATAAGGATGAAGCCACAAGCACTTTCATTGACAAATGCTTCTCAAGTGCAAACAAAAGGTAGACTTCTAAATCTGAGAATATGATAAATAAACAATATGATAGTTTGTTTTACGTTTTGGAATCATAATGCCTTCTCTCTCTCTCTCTCTCTCTCTCTCTCTCTCTCTCTCTCTCTCTCTCTCTCTCTCTCTCTCTCTCTCTCTCTCTCTCTCTCTCTCTCTCTCTCTCTCTCTCTCTCTCTCTCTCTCTCTCTCATACACTCTTATATTTTCGGATAATATTTTGAGCGCATAATTCAGTGTCAGAATTTCCGTGCTTTTATGATGCCTTTCTTCAGGCATAGTTTATAGGAAAATGATTCATCTTCTTATATATATGTTCTGCTTATGTATATGTTGACGAGACTGAGTTCTGGTTTATTACTAAAACATTTCACCCTCATCGAATGTTCATTCTGACGGTAAGATAAAAAGAAAAATACTTGCTGACGACATAAGGATTCGGATATTACGAAGGGGGGAAGAGAAAGACGAGTAGGATGAGAGTGGAAGTAAAAGACAAAAAGAATGCGGCTTTTTAGAACTGCTGGAGTGGAGAAAATGCTCATAACGAGAAAAAAGAGAAGCACGGAGAAAACAATATAAATGCGTGGAATTTATGAACAAAGGAAAGATGAGATAGACAAACAGAAAGACCAATAGATAAATAGGTAGGTAGGTACGTAGATAGAAAGAGAGAGAGAGAGAGAGAGAGAGAGAGAGAGAGAGAGAGAGAGAGAGAGAGAGAGAGAGAGAGAGAGAGAGAGAGATTATTTATTTATATATTTATTAAAAAGAGTTAATGAGGAAGCACTGTTGTCCCAAATTTTGCTGAAAACCCTCATCATTCCCCGTTGCATATTTTTGTAGTAATTCTATTGTGTCTCTTACCGCTCACGCACCCTGTCCCTGCAAGTCATCTCAGTATGGACCGCTTTAGAATGTTGTCCAATAAACTCCCAACATACCGGTGCGTCACCATTGGACAAATCCTTTCATTAGTCCCAGCCAACAATATCGCTTGTATTGCCATTAATCCACCAGAACAATATCGCCTCAAAGGGACCCGTGACCACCACTCCAACTATTATCCACTAAGAACAGCCATCATCACCACCACAGAAACCACACACTATTAACCCCCGGGGACACCAACCCTCGCAGCACTGCACCAGCGTCCTTGTTGCCATTAATCCTGCACCACAATACAGACCAGCAAAACACTGTCCGGCAACACAGTCTCCTCTGCCGGCCCTTCCCCCTCTCCCAGCCTCCCACAAGTCAGCCACGAGAGCAGCCTTGGAAACTGGAGCTCATCTCTCTGGGGCCTGACACTAACCCACGTACTCGTTCACTCAAGCACTAACTCACCGCCTGACTCGACCCGCACAGCAAGCACTTGGAGGTATTGGCGACGCACAAAATGGTCAGGGCACTATTTTGTATACAAGTTCTCTTCTCTTCACTTATACGGCGCACTCCAGCGGATTATGTATATATAGTGCTTTGGTATTGTTATGCAGGAATCTCTCTCTCTCTCTCTCTCTCTCTCTCTCTCTCTCTCTCTCTCTCTCTCTCTCCTCTCTCTCTCCCTCTCTCTCTCTCTCTCTCTCTCTTTTCTAAGTCATATGAAACAGACGTAAGAGATAATTTAAAACTGGATATCTTAAACGGTATTTGAGAAGTTAGAAATGCTTGCTATAAAACTCTAAAGAATGCATTTCAAGGGATCTTTCAGATATCACAGTACTATTTTCTTCGAATAGACTGGTAAGTAACACGCTGTCCAGAAATTTTTACAACACATCACATTTATTATTCAATAGTGTGTTGGTAATTTTGATGAATTAGTCCTGGGTGGTGTGGGAGGTGTTGGCTCTTAAGTGACGCTGTTGTGGTTGTAGTGTGCTACAGTTTAACTTTTTACTGACTACCATTTGTCCTTCTTTAGTATAACTTTGTCCGTTTCATTTTATAACTTGGGCTTATGTTCTTGTCCTTGCGATTGCGATTTTGGGGGGATAGAAAAGTTGGGTGATGTATAAAGAAGTAAAGTGGGTGGGAAGGGAAGATTGGAGGTTTATAGTGAGAAAGGAAATATATTAGGAGACAACAAGTTGACGGGCAAACCGTCTTTCTTGTCCTTTTCATGGCAGTATGTGCCTTTGTCTTCTGGTCTTCCTCTTCTTTCTGATAATGGTACGCTGAGAAGTAATTGCGTTAATTATATCGTTTTATAATTTCCACCTATCACGAGAACAGTAGCTTTAACAAAAGTATCACCTCCTGCTACTACTACTATTACTACTACTACTACTACTACTACTACTACTACTACTACTACTACTACTACTACTACTACTACTACTACTTTTTATGTAGAAAGGGCACTGGCCAAGGACAACAAAAATCCAATAAAAAAAATAAAAAAAAGCCCACTGAGATGCCAGTCCCATAAAAGGGTCCAAAGCGGTAGTCAAAAATTGGAGGATAAGTGTCTTGAAACCTCCCTCTTAAAGAAATTCAAGTCATAGGAAGGTGGAAATACACAAGCAGGCAGGAAGTTTCAGAGTTTACCAGAGAAAGGGATGAATAATTGAGAATATTGGTTAACTCTTGCATTAGAGAAGTGGGACGGAATAGGGGTGAGAGAAAGAAGAAAGTGTTCTGCAACGAGGCCGCGGGAGGAGGGGAGGAATGCAGTTAGCAAGATCAGAAGACCAGTTAGCATGAAAATAGCGGTAGAAAGACAGCTAGAGATGCAATACTGCGGCGATGAGAGAGAGGCTGAAGACAGTCAGTTAGAAGAGAGGAGTTGATGAGATGAAAAGCTACTACTACTACTACTACTACTACTACTACTACTGCTACTACTACTACTACTATCACTACTACTACTACCACTACCACTATTATCTCAAACTAGTGCTGGTACTTCTGCTACTAGTACTATTACAATAGGAAAGTGTTAATAGGGAATATGTTACTGCAAGGAAGATCATAATTTTTATGTTTATGTAAAACTAGTTAATATAATTCTTTCAGCACTGTGAATACTAAAACGTGTTGAATAATTATATTGTCCTTGCTGTGTATACTTTAAATATCATAGGAAACGATGTTTGGCACACATATAAATTATGATATTTGGCTTGACGGATCTGGAGGTATATGGGAATCACACAACAAAAAGAAATGCTCTTCTAAGCAAATTATGTTTTATCTTCGAACCTGGTCCATTGTGGCTTTTAAAGTGAGGATCAGACTGTAGCATGTTTCGAACTGCAAAGTAAGCAATAGGTACATTGTAGAGAGAGAGAGAGAGAGAGAGAGAGAGAGAGAGAGAGAGAGAGAGAGAGAGAGAGAGAGAGAGAGAGAGAGAGAGAGAGAGAGAGAGTTCTTAGGGTCGATTTCACAGTCGCTTGGTAACGTTCCCAAGCAAGAGCTTTACCAACCTGGTAACAGGCATTACCAGCACCTCGATCCGATTTCGCAGTCGTTGTTTTCGTGGTTTCGGTGATTCCCAACCTGGTAATCATAAAATGAATATCTCTGATTCGGTAATGTTGGTATGTTAGTTCTTTTGTTAATTAATGACAAAAGAACTGACCACGTCAGGAATAGAGAGAGAGAGAGAGAGAGAGAGAGAGAGAGAGAGAGAGAGAGAGAGAGAGAGAGAGAGAGAGAGAGAGAGAGAGAGAGAGAGAGAGAGAGAGAGAGAGAGAGAGAGAGAGAGAGAGAGAGAGAGAGAGAGAGAGAGAGAGAGAGAGAGAGAGAGAGAGAGAGAGAGAGAGAGAGAGAGAGAGAGAGAGAGAGAGAGAGAGAGAGAGAGAGAGAGAGCATGTAAAATTTAAATACATCACTGGTGTCTTCAACACGCCATATCCATCTACTGCAAACATGGTTACATTTTGTGATTTAAATTCTTCCCTTTGAATATCTGTCTAACATTCGCCAAACTCTGCGTATGCCAACCAGGCACGTAACAAACGATCTGTTTATCTTTTCTTCAATGCTGTACACATACATTGTTAGATTGAAATATTTCGGGTTTTATGGAAATAGCCCTATCCTACTAATTTTAAGACAGTGATTATTCATTTCACAGGAAAATATGATTTTATTTAATCATGATCTACCCATTGAAAAGATTAGCATTTAAATTAATGAACTGAATTAATCTAAACCTAACCTAACGGAAGCAAACCTATCTTTCTGATGGAAATTGTAATGTCATTTCAGTATTATGTAATATTTCATTTAAGTGACAAATTTTATACACCCTATGCGTATGTGAGGATTATTACAGTTTTTAACCAAGGAGGTTTAGTAGATGAAATAAGAGTGACAGGTAGTGAAGTTTTCATCAGCTGGTGAAGTGAATTCACGCCGCCATCCAAATTATTCTTAAATTTTATCCTATTACTATTATAGCCTGTAAAATGTTTTTGTATTGTTAAATAATTTTAACATACAATTTAGGAAATAAGACAAGTACAAGAGGATAAGAACTTGTGATATATACAAGAAATAAATGCATTGGTAAGCTCCATTGGGGAGGCCCAGCAGCTCCCAAGCCTGCTTTACCAAAGGTTCCAATTTCTGGCAAGGATCAAACCAACAACGCCGCGAAAAACGTCTGTGAAATCGGATTTGTTGTTGGTGGTGGACATCAGCACTCATTGGTAACGATCATAATAACAGGAAGCGACTGTGAAATAGGCCCTTTATCACTGTTCTTCCTCGCTCCAGAATAGGCCAGTCAAGGATGGCAATGAGATATTCATTCAGTAGTACATGAAGAAGGGAGTCGGCCATGTTAGCTGATGTTCGAGTACTTAGGGGTCCAAACACTGTCACTGATGACGTTAGTTTCACTGAAATTCCTTTTCTGATCTTGTGAGGCAGCGGGAGGAGATGAGTCGTGCAGTTGTACGACTCTTCTCCTCCCGCGGCCTCGCTGCACAAGACTTTCTACTTTCTCTCACCCCTACAGCATTCTGTTCACCTCTCTATTGTAAGATTTAGCCAGTCTTCTAATGGATCCCTTTTTCTGGTAAACTCTAAAACTCCCTGCCTGCTTCTGTATTTCCTCTTTCCTATGACTTGAACTCTTTCAATAAGGAGGTTTCAAGACACTTATCCTCCAATTTTGGATGATTCTCATTGACTTCGCTTTGGGGACCAGCACTCAAGTTTTTTATTTTTTTTTTTTTAATTTTGTTGTCCTTTGCCGTTATCCTTCCTATATAAAAGAATGTGATACATATATAAAACAGAGTAGTCTTAATCGAGTTTTATTGGCGTGTACGTTATGTCCATTGACGCCAAGTGATTGGCCAAGATCTGATTTATTGAGTCGACGTGACGCTTAACTAACATTACTAAGCAAGAGTTCAGTAAGCAAAGTAAGAGAATGGCAGTAGTTGCCCTCAAGGAGGTAGAACAGGTGGAGGTGGCCTGCGATCCGGAAAAGTGAAAACCATCAGGTCCACTGGTGACGGTGAGGGCACGAACACATACCAGGTGACCATTCTCTGAAGCTACGGCTACACTGGTGTGTGTGTGTGAGAGAGAGAGAGAGAGAGAGAGAGAGAGAGAGAGAGAGAGAGAGAGAGAGAGAGAGAGAGAGAGAGAGAGAGAGAGAGAGAGAGAGAGAATGGAACAGCGGGCATTTGAATTTAAATCAGGTCGTTGGGACAGTTGAAAAACAGAGCCTTGAAGACAAAAAGAATAATCAGACTTAAATGTACTTTTATAAATTTCTTTGATTACAAAGAGGAAACATCCGCAAAGTTGATCATGTGTGCTACACGTCTATAAAGCAGCAATTCGAAATAGTGATATGACCTGGTCACTAATTTGTATTGAAAGTTTATGAGGTGTTTTTTGCCATGTACTGTAATAAAGGCGTAGAAATACTAGTAAGTAGTATGTTATTTTGTAAACAGACATATATACTATGAAAAGAATCTGTAACGACCACTTTTCTGGTCTATATATTTCTTCCGCAGGAGTCAGAAGTAGCTTCAGGCCACTTTGTGCAACGGTAATTAACATTGTTTTTAACCTCGAAATTTTTAACATCACATGTTACGTTTTGAGATCCCGCCCTACACGTTCACGAAATCCATTTTCATCTCCACACGTGTCTCGATTTTATAACAAAGAAACAGGACCACACTCCACTCTCTGATGTCTATTACCGCTTTCTGCACTTCACACACTGTCCTTCCTTTCACACTCCCACATACCCTGCTGGAGTGTCCACTTGTACCTACACACACTACACCTACCCTCCCATGCTATCTACCTTTTACTTTTCCTTGTTCCTCCCATCTGTATTCCCCCCTCCTCTTACTCCATCGTTTCGCCTTTTCTGTGCCTTCAACCAAACGACCATATCTCTCTCTCTCTCTCTCTCTCTCTCTCTCTCTCTCTCTCTCTCTCTCTCTCTCTCTCTCTCTCTCTCTCTCTCTCTCTCTCTCTCTCTCTCTCTCTCTCTCTCTCTCTTGAATGTTAATGATGCTCCATAGTTCGCACGCTTTAAGGTTTCATTTCGGCACAAGGTGTGTTGAGCCTCGGGAAAGGCAACACTGCTTTGAAAGAGCGCGGAATCGATGCGAGTGAGAAGTGGCCTTGAAGGAAGATGAAAGGGAGGCAATAAAAGAGGTGGAAACTGCCAATAAGGTAGAAGGTGTGAGGATAGACGGGCGGATAAATAGATATAGATAGCTAAATAAGATAAACAGATGAAAAAGATAGATTGATAGATGTAGAGATAGACAGATAGACGTGCATGTGATTATTTTAAAAGGGAATGAATCAATAGAGAGATAGATGGATGGATAAGGTAGACAGGTAGATTAATAGATAGAAACATTAGTGGCGATAGGAAAGCGATTAGAAGCCATAATATAGGCAGATAGATTAGGTAAATAGATAAGATAGATGAATGGGTATGATGGATGGACAGATAGATAGATAGATAGATAGATAGATAGATAGATAGATAGATAGATAGATAGATAGATGGATAGATAAATAAACAGAGACAGGTAGGTAGGTAGATAAATAAATAGATATATAAGTAAGCTGGTAAATTTTCAGGAAGGTGGATGATGGTAGTATGAACAGCATAGATAGAAGATAGATAGATAGATAAATAGATAGACAGAGAGACATATAGCTAGATAGATAGATAGATAGATAGATAGATAGATTAGATAGATAGATAGATAGATAGATAGTTAAGTAAGCTGGTAATTAGTCAGGAAAGTAAATAATTGTATGAACAGCATCGATAGACTGAATAGATAGATAAGATAGATAGATAAGATTTACCGATAAAAATACAGATAGATAAATGCAGATATACGGGAAGTGAATGTTGATTATCTCGCCAAAGTAAGATCCGTCCTTTGTGAAACGCACGTTTGGTGTAAATCGAGTCGCAGTTTTCATGAGTCTTCCTTGATATCCGTGGTGCAGCTCCTCCTGGGCGAGGCTTCAGGCCACGCTTCACTTTTACCTCGTGATTGCCGCGCTGAATACTACGTCAGGTGGGCCGGGAACATCACAGGCACGGGATACCTCCCCATTTTCTTCCTCGGAATAGTGTTGATTTGCGAATTATATAGTGGAGTTCCGAAGATGTTCAGATTTTTAAAGTATATTTTCTCTCAACAGGCTTTTACGATATGAACTTGCCAATAGGACTACTTGATCGCCTTTTATTGCCGTTAGATAATTATAGTATGATTGTAAGATCAAAATTAAGAATTATTATGATGTTAAGATTATAATGCTGAGAAAAAAAAAAAATTTTGATTTTTTTTTTAATATTGTTTCATCACTACCATCTCTGCCGCAACCACCACCACCGCCATTATTATTATCATTATCATCATCATCATCATCATCATCATCATCATCATCATCATCATCACCATCATCACCATCTATACAGCTTACAGCCAAGGGTGTGTATTTATTATTTTGTATTCCTCTTATTCTTGTTTTTATACTTAATAATAACTAGAAACAATTTTAATCTAAACTTTCAAACTATAATTACATGCAATTTAATTAACTATCATACTGCCTTATTCTCACTTACATTCATGTTGTAACACGCAAGAAGTCATTAGAAAATTTGTCAATCTTTAATCTAAATCTTCAAACTTTTACCATGATTTGTATTATACACCAAGACTGAAGGGAAGGAAAACCAAGAGTAGTTAAGCCGTATTTCCTTGAAGACCTCAGGCATTTACTTGAACCCTAATTACACTCGAGGGTCAAGGAGTGAAGTGGTCAGCTTTAAGGAGCGAGAAAGGAATTTGTTTAGACGAGACAGTAGCAAGCACCACCTGGGTCTGCCTTCCCTCAGCGAGACCACCAGGTAATTGGATTGCAGATGGCGCACCTACCTGGCCGGGGAATTAACTTTGGTGATTTCTGGGACAGGAAAGAGACAGTGAGTAAGGAAGGAATCAAGGGAGGGAGAGGTGAGAGACAGGAAGGGAGGACGGAAGGAAAGGAAGGAAATGTGACCATATTCCCCCTGGACATTTTTAGTCCCTGATATTTCCCTTACTGACAGATCCCTCCCTCGGCCATAATCCCCTGTAGACCCTCTCCCCTGCTGACATCTTCTCCATATCCCCCGTTTAGATATTTTTCCCTGTGGACATCTTCCCCCTTGGATATTTTTCTTAAGACTGATATGGCAACGAGATACCTAAACCATTCCTGTTTATGATTCTTAGATCAAGGTTAGGTTAAGGCAAAGAAATTAGGAGTAGGGGGAAATATCTGGAGGGACAAAATTCTAGGGTGTTAAATGCTAAGAAAGAAGGAAATAGTGAAATCCTGCACTGAACTTCACCCGGGAATCAATGTAGTGACGGCTCAGGACGATGATTGCACGATTAGATTGTAATTTGTTTGCCTTGTTTTCCTTCCCTCCTGCAGCTCTTCCTTTACTTTCTTTAAAAATATCCCTCTATCGGAATAGTATTTCTTCCTCCTCGTTATCTTGCTTCAGTCTTTCTCTCTCTCTCTATACCTCTTTCGGTTTCCTCCCTTTTGGCTTTTCCTTTCCCTTTCAAGCTTGGCTGAGTATACACACACACACACACACACACACACACACACACACACACACACACACACACACACACACACACACACACACACACACACACACACACACACACACACACACACACACACACACACACACACACACACACACACACACACACACACACACACACACACACACACACACACACACACACACACACACACACACACACACACATTTTCCTCTTAACTAATTTATCTTCTGTTGCATCAGCTTTGACGTTGCAATGGTCATTAACTGCTATAATTTACCATTTCTATGCATGCACTTTCATATATAAATATTTGGCTCGTACTTTTCAGTCAGGCTTTGCTTCCGGACTAGCTTATCATAGTCAGATCCTGTGGTTCAGGAGTGGATGGGTAACAGGGACAGGTAACAGGGTGTCTTTCAACTATTGACTGGGACGCGGGAAGAAGGGATGTGGGCGAAGATGCATTATAAAGGGGAGGCAAAGGTTATGGGGGAAGGATGCCGAGGGGAGGCGAGGCGCAGCGGCGCTTGAGTGTTATGGCGGGATCGTGTTTACTGCATCTTGGCTGTCTTCATCCATCACGACGATGCATATTCAGTGTGATTTGTCGCTCGTAGAGATAACATGATTTACAATAGGTTGCCTAGAGGTTGATTCAGTGATGTTTGTTTATTTTCACATATTGTGTCATATTTGGAACCTGGTACATGATGTGCGTGTTTATTGTTTTTCGCGAAGATACTGGTCTTTTGTTTTTGTTTTTCTTAGATATATTTCCTCATATTTGGAAGCCGCTATGTTGTTGATGACTTTTATTGAAAAATTAATGAATGTTGTTGCAATGTGTTATTGGTGTCTCCAAGGCGTAATTTTGCAGCCACCATAAGTCCGCTAAATTGGAGCAGTCAACCCAATTAAGATCACTGAGTATTTTGTTCATGTGTTCTGGAAGTTTATATGATTGAAAGGTGTACAAAATTAAATTTTTGAAAGCTACTGTTATTGCGGACAACTTTGTATTTAGCTAATGCTTTGCTGTCTAATCCAGAGTATTATTCTGATACTGAACTCAGCCTTGTTCAACAAACCTCCTTCTTTACACGCACCTTAACCTTACATCAGGCAGGGATCACCAACACACATCACGAGGGGAACAATGCTGCACCGAGTTATATATCCGAGAGGCGTGCAGGAGATGCAGGCTAGATGGACTGACAATAACAGACCTGGATGGGTGGAAGACGAAATTTTCTTGTCCTTGCTGTACCCTAAGCACTATATTGTCTCCTTCATTTATTCTTGCATGGAACACACACACACACACACACACACACACACACACACACACACA
>NC_087168.1:11369649-11397149 GCF_035594125.1 Scylla paramamosain
CAGCTGATTGTGCAACGACGAGCCAGCGGGTCCTCAGCGGTCCGTCAAAGCCTCCGCCGCGGTTCGCTCAGGCGTGAGATGCGTGTGTGGCCGCTGTAAGTGACCTGGGATGCCCTTGTTATAACTTCAGTCCATTATCTTCACTTACTCTCACCTCGCCCTCTCTCCATTAAGCCTCATCTCCCTGCCTTTTTTTTTTTTACTCCTTCTCTTTTTCATAGAAACTTTTCTCTCTCAGCTTTCGGTGTGACACATTTCGCAGCATTCTCTATTCTTTCTCTGTGTCTTTTCTTTCCTTTTTTCGCTTCCCGGGACATTCCTTGCCTTCTGTGGCGCTTCTGCTGATCTGTGGGAACGTGGTTTCCTCATCGCTGCCTGAACGGGAACGAAAGCCACCTGAAATCGGCTTCAGGATATAAATAACACTTCATTTCATTAAGGCACTCTCTTGCGTGGAATTCGAAAAGAACTTGATTATCGTCAGGAAGTTTCACAAGACCTGATTTTTGTAATTTTGGGAACGGTTACAATATTGCTTATGATAGTGGGCTTCTTTTTCCTCCTCCTCCTCCTCCTCCTCCTCCTCCTCCTCCTCCTCCTCTTCCTCCTCCTCCTCCTCCTCCTCCTCCTCCTCCTCCTCCTCCTCCTCCATGCCATCCTCTACTGCTACCCCCGCCCAACATCAAAGACCTTTTAGACTGCGTCGTGAGCCGTGCAAATGAAACACTCGCCATAACACGGCTAACGGCAGATGGACCCACCGCCGATCTCCTACCGCCCTGAACAGTTCTGAAGGGCACCAAGGGCTTGTGCTCTGCTATTACGAAATCACCACGACCATCCTCAACACCATTCCTGTCATGATCATCACCACAACAATAACCAACGACAACTGGTATCAACATTACTTTGTTTACCCTCTCTTATTACCATAACTACCATCACCACCACTAGCCATTATTACATGCATCATCACCAAGGTCGTCACCATCCGCACACTATCATCATCCATCATCACTTTCCTTACTATCACCACCACCACCACCAACACCACCACCACCATCTTCAAAATAGCTTGCAAAGGACCAGTTATGTGCAGGTCTTATTTTAAACGAGAGAGAGAGAGAGAGAGAGAGAGAGAGAGAGAGAGAGAGAGAGAGAGAGAGAGAGAGAGAGAGAGAGAGAGAGAATATAGGGAAAAGGAGGAATGAAATTTGTCTCCCGAGGGAGAAGAGCAGCTGTGATATAATTTCGGGAACATACATATAAATGGGTTTCGATCGTATAAGACACAAGGAAAGGACAGAGAGAGAGAGAGAGAGAGAGAGAGAGAGAGAGAGAGAGAGAGAGAGAGAGAGAGAGAGAGAGAGAGAGAGAGAGAGACTGAAGATATATGTCGTATCCATGCTAAAGCTGTTATGCTGCATAAAGATCATCACTGTCTTGTGAGTTTCACACACACACACACACACACACACACACACACACACACATATATATATATATATATATATATATATATATATATATATATATATATATATATATATATATATATATATATATATATATATATATATATATATATATATATATATATATATATATATATATATATATATATATGCGCGCCCATAAGAAATACTAGAATTCTAAAACAAAAAAGAAATAGATGGCACGAAGTCTATGCACATAATTTTGAAAGGCAAAAAGGAAAAGTTTCAAATGATTTATCTAGATGGCTATTTGTTTCTGTCACCCGGTATCTTCCAACGTCAAAAACACACTGTGGTTACGTTGGCCGTATCTGTATGAAAATTTGGGCATTTTTCAAACATTATTTTTCACATTTAGGAGACAATAACAGATGAGGGAAGGACGGGATCCTTTGGGGAAGGACGCTGCTCACTCAGAGGGAAAATTTGGAAATTGATTGAGTTATGGCGCTGCAGCAACGAGGTCATAAGGTAGCAACTGGGATTATGAGGGAGAGAGGACTGGCTACCTTCGCTATCTAATAACTACTGTGAGCTAGAATCGAACTTGTAACCTTTAGACTGTGAAGTAAGCACCAGAGAACTACCCAATTTGGAACTACAAAGGCAGAAGAGACAATTTGAACAATATGACAAGGGTAGAGAATGAAAATAATAATTGCTCGTTTTAAGATGGCGTTTCATGAGAGAGAGCGAGAGAGAGAGAGAGAAATTAGGGTAGTAATGGAAAAACAGTTACAGTTACTATGTGAAATGTTTTGGACCCCTTTGCCGCCACCCTTTTAACTCATGCAGCGATACCCGCGATGATTCTCCTCCCTGCCTCTTCATGCCGGCGCTGTGAGGGAGAGCGTTCTGCACTCGCCGATTCCTGTCCGCTTAACTTCCGTAATCTCTCTCTCTCTCTCTCTCTCTCTCTCTCTCTCTCTCTCTCTCTCTCTCTCTCTCTCTCTCTACTGCGTCGCTTGTCCTGCATTAATTGGCACGTTGTTAGTTTTAGCATCGTTACCTCATCTCTTTGTATTACAATGGAGGAAGTCCTTTGTTGTATTTTGTTTGAAATTATATCTACACTTTACAGTATTCACATTTTTGCTGGGCGGTAATTGGGAGGTTGTTTATTTCAGCTTCATTATGTCAATTCTTTGTACGAATTTATCGAGGCATTCCGTTTCATCATACTGGTAATCATTTATAGACTTAATTGTCGTCATGTTTTCGTCCTGGAGTAATTAGGGTGTTGTTCATATTAGCTTAATTATCTCGACTCCTTGAATTTTGATGGCTAAAGTTCTCTTCTGTATTATACTTATAATGAATTTCAAATGTGAAGTCACGTTTTCAGTTCGTTGAGCAATAGATCATTAATTAAGGAAGAAAGTATTTTGGTGCTTCAGATTAAACTTTTACAATTTGGAGACTATTTATCGTCTTTTTTAATTTTTATTTTATTTTTATATTGTTATTTTTTAAAGTATGTGGAATGAAAAGTGATGAGTTTGATTATGAATGGGTATATAATGTGCTTCAAGATGATTGCAGGTCTGACATGTTTAATTTTAATTTACTTTTCAATTTCTAAACTATTATAATCGGGACCAGGCACTTGTCTTGTTCTCTTTATTATAGCTGTGTACACTATTTTACGAATTCAGGTATTAACACTTACGATTCTCATTTACTTGCCATTCTATTTTGATATGCACTATAAGTTAGTGATTCTGATATACGTATACATCGGTTTATGGAAAGCAACCTCTATTCTCATTCACTTATCATATCATATCATATCATATCATATCATATCATATCATCACCATCATCATCATCATCATCATCATCATCATCATCATCATCATCATCATAATCATCAACATCATCATTATCACCATCATCATTATTATTATTTTTGTTCTCGCTGTTCACAAAGAGCGTCTCACGTGACTTCTCCCCTATTTTTCATCCCCGCGACATATTTAATCGCAACGCGCATGTGTGTTGTAGAATTCAATACCTTGGGTTCCACTTCCTTCCCTCCAAAGCCTTTGCCGGGCACTCCACTCCACTCTTTCCAAATTCTTTTGCCACACACTCACTCAACGTAACAGAAAATGCATTTCCATCGGAATTGCTACTGTGGTTTTTATTTTTCCCTCTGTCGTCAAAGGAAATCCTTCGAATTCTCCTACTCAATCATTTAACAACAATCTTTCCTTTAATTCGTTTCTTTCACAACAGACTCAGATGGATACACACAGGAATGAAAACTACTTCATGCCAACACAATGACTATTTTTTTTTTTATTATTATTATTACTATTATCTATGTAAGTTGAGACAGTTGTAATTTTCTCACAGAAGTAAGTATTTTTCACTTTAACGATTAGTTTCAAATTGAAATTATATATGAGTTTTTACTTATGTGTTTTCTTGATGTCAAATAAACTTATAATTACAGTCGCTTTTATGCTTATATGTGTTTTGTGACAGAGTTATACTTTCCTCACGAAAATAAGAATTTTTTGTCAAATATGCAATTTGTTTCATTTGAGACCGAAATTCATGTGTCCTCTGTTGGTAGGTATGGGTGATAAAGCATTACATAAATTTGTATTTATATTAACTTGCATACATTTTCAGATGTGCAGTGACTCCGTTATAATTTTTCCTCACTAAGAAGTATTCTGTCACATAAGTAAAGTTTCATTTTAATAGAAAATTTTATGCGTCCCCACTAATAGCATGGGAGGTAAAGCGTCATATAAGCTGGTGTTTACATACGCTTATACCCACTTTGTGCTGAAACTCAACACACGAGGTCCTCGTATCCCTTTAGTGAACGTGTCTCTGCTGTGAGTCAGGCATAAGTCTGAATTTCATGAACTCACCCTCACAGTCTCCTCATCAGCAGTGCTGTGGTGTAGCACATTATGCATCACGTTTTTACCCGAGGAAACTTTTCTCCTGGACTTAGCACAGTGGGACGTGAGCGTGTGAAAAGAGGTACACGCAAGCCTCGAATAACCTCACTGTGGGATGAGACATGCGCGCAGCTTCCTAGTAAAAGAATAAATGTTTGAATAAGAGTATTAATGAATGTGTGAAAGGTGTAGTTTCGTTACCAAAAATTAAATATCGTTCGCAGAAAGATGGTAATGTAAAATTAAATGGATTAATGGTAAAAATGTCACTTTTTTTTTTGTAATGGTGAAATGTTTCTTCTGGGTATAAAATTATGAAGTTTTAATGTAGTATTAGCTAATTTGAAATAACTTAGGAAGCTCAGATGTGTGATGATGATGATGATAATTATAATAATAATAATAATAATAGTAATAATAATAACAATAATAATAATAATAATAATAATAATAATAGTAATCATTATTATTATTACTATTATTATTATTATTATTATTATTATTATTATTATTATTATTATTATTATTATTATTATTATTGTTATTATTATTATTATTATCATTATTATTATTATTATTATTATTATTATTATTATTATTATTATTGTTACTATTACTACTACTATTATTACTACCACAACTACTACTACTACTATTACTACTACTACTACTACTACTACTACTACTACTACTACTACTACTACTACTACTACTACTACTACTACTACTACTGCTACTACTACTACTACTACTACTACTACTAATAATAATAATAATAATAATAACAATAATAAAAATAATAATAATAATAATAATAATAATAATAATAATAATAATAATAATAATAATAATAATAGTAATAATAATAGTAACAAAAAATAATTACAATAATAACAACAACAACAACAACAACAACAACAACAACAACAACAACAACAACAACAATGATAACTAAGGCATTCATTTATCTAACCCCTAACTGCTTCCATCCGCCTCATGTACTTATAAGAGAAAACACCGTCATTTCCTCCGGTGCTTCATGTGTCATTAACTGACCTTTGTGGCGAGCTAACCAAGTGTTATTTTTCACATCATAAAGTTCAAGTCCACCACAAAGGCAACAAGCGTTCAGATTCCATGTCTCATGAATGCATCTGAATCATGACCGTATATACAAAGAATCCCCAGCGCAACTAGACGTGACAGCGCTGCCCGACACACCTGGACCAGACTCCATACTTGTATTGGCTGATATTTGCATAATTAATTAGACCATTAAGGCCGATGAGGTTTGGGAGTTTGGGGAACAGCGTAAAGCGATGGTCTGGGAAGGCAGTAGAAGCTACCTCCTCTTCGCATTCCCCTTTCGCCTCCTCCTCTTCCTCCTCCTCGTTTTACTATCTCGTTTTTTTTTTTTTTTTTTCTTGTACCGGAACTTTTTTATCCTTTCTCTCTCTCTCTCTCTCTCTCTCTCTCTCTCTCTCTCTCTCTCTCTCTCTCTCTCTCTCTCTCTCTCTCTCTCTCTCTCTCTCTCTCTCTCTCTCTCTCTCTCTCTCTGCCTTTTCTTTTTTTCTTTTTATTATTCCTGCCTTCTTCATTACAACCTGATAACTTTGTCATGGAAGTACGAATTGCATATACATTTTTTTTTTTTATTAACAAGATTGCTGCTATTACTACTACGGGAGAAGTAGGAGAAGGCAGTAGACACCTGCTGAAACGATAATTACTCCCAGTGGGGTCTAAAGCACTGTTCAGGGGGTGCTGTGAACTTATCATTAAACCCAGCTGTGACCTCACTGAACGTTTCCCTTTGTGTCTCACAACACAAGGGGGCAGTCACAGTCTGCCCTCTAAAGACAACTCTCTTCCTCCACACAAAACTACAAGCACCTAATAACACACACACCCTTCACTCAAAAATTTCAAAATTATCACGGCGACTCCTACACCAGCCTCCCCATCTGGGGAGGGGACCATAAATGTCCCCAGGTCGGACTGCCTTTCTGTCGACGACCCTAAGCGTCTTGAAACCCCCTTCAACTTTTTCTTCATTAACTTCTGCAACATTCGCGGTCTAAGATCTAATTTTCAATCTGTAGAACACCACTTCTCCTCTTCTAAACCTCATCTTCTTTTCCTCACTGAAACTCAGGTGTCTGAGGCAACTGACAGTAGCCTCTTTTCTGTTCCCTCCTACTTTCTCTATCCTCATTTTTTATCCAAAGCTGGATGTTGCGTTTACGTGCGCAGTGACTTAACTTGCTCTCGTGCCCACGCTCTTGAATCTTCCGAGTTTTCCACCATCTGGCTACGACTACAGAGTCACTCTCAAACTAAATTTATCTGTGCTGTATACCTCTCAACTAACTCCTCTGACTATAAGAAACTCTTTGACTACTTAACTTCCAAAGTGGAGCACATTCTGACCCTCTTCCCTTTTGCAGAGATCTCCACTCTTGGAGACTTCAATGTTCACCACCAGCTTTGGCTTTCCTCTCCCTTCACTGACCATCCTGGTGAACTAGCCTTCAACTTTGCTATCATCCATGACCTAGATCAATTGGTGCAACACCCTACTCGTATTCCTGACCATCTTGGAGATACGCCCAACATTCTTGACCTTTTCCTGATCTCTAATCCTTCTGCTTATGCTGTCTACCTTTCTTTTCCGTTGGGCTCCTCCGATCACAATCTCATATCTGTATCTTGTCCTATCGCTCCAATCCCTCCTCAGGATCCCCCAAAGCGAAGGTGCCTCTAGCGTTTTGTCTCTGCTAGCTGGTGGGACCTGAGGAGGTATTTTGCTGATTTTCTTTGGAATGACTACTACTTCCGTGTCCGAGACCCGTCTTTGTGTGCTGAGCGCAAAACAGGTGATAGTGTCTGGCATGGAAGCGTACACTCCTCACTCTTTTTCTCGATCTAAACCTTCCAAACCTTGGTTTAACACAGCTTGTTCTCGTGCTGTACATGATAGAGAGGTGGCCCACAAAAGGTATTTAAGCCTTCCATCACCAGAATCTCATGCACTTTATATTTCTGCCCGGAACCATGTCTGTTCTCCAACTAGCCAAAAACTCCTTCATTAACAGAAAGTGTCAAAACCTTTCAAGATCTAACTCCCATCGTGACTTCTGGCATCTAGCCAAAAATATCTCCAATAACTTTGCTTCTTCTTTCCCTCATTTATTTCAACCAGATGGCACCATTGCTATCACATCTATTTCTAAAGCTGAACTCTTTGCTCAAACCTTTGCTAAAAACTCTACCTTGGACGATTCTGGGCTTGTTCCTCCCTCTCCTCCACCCTCTGACTACTTCACCTATTAAATATTCTTTAATATTTTAAAGCCACCTATTAAAATTCTTCGCAATGATGTTTTCCATGCCCTTGCTGGCCTAAACCCTCGGAAGGCTTATGGACCTGATGGGGTCCCTCCTATTGTTCTCTGAAACTGTGCCTCCGTGCTTGCACCTTGGCTAGTCAAACTCTTTCAGCTCTGTCTGTAAACATCTACCTTTCCTTCTTGCTGAAAGTTTGCTTACATTCAGCCTGTTCCTAAAAAAGATGACCGTTCTAATCCCTCAAACTACCGTCCTATTGCTTTAATTTCCTGCCGATCTAAAGTTTTTAAATCTATCTTCAACAGGAAGATTCTTAAACATCTATCACTTCACAACCTTCTATCTCATCGCCAGTATGTGTTCCGTCAAGGCCGCTCTGCTGGTGATCTTCGAGCTTTCCTTAGTGAGTCTTGGTCATCCTCTTTTAGAGATTTTGGTGAAACTTTTGCTGTTGCCTCGGACATATGAAAAGCTTTTGATAGAGTCTGGCACAAAGCTTTGATTTCCAAACTACTCTCCTACGGTTTCTATCCTTCTCTCTGTAACTTCATCTCAAGTTTCCTTTCTGACCGTTCTATTGCTACTGTGGTAGACGGTCAATGTTCTTCTCCTAAATCTATTAACAGTGGTGTTCCTCAGGGTTCTGTCCTGTCACCCACTCTCTTCTTATTATTCATTAATGATCTTCTAAACCAAACTTCTTGTCCTATCTACTCCTACGCTGATGATACCACGCTGCACTTTTCCACGTCTTTTCATATACGTCTAACCCATCAGGAAGTAAACATTTCACGCAGGGAAGCCACAGAACGCTTGACTTCTGATCTTTCTAAAATTTCTGATTGGGGCAGAGCAAACTTGGTATTGTTCAATGCCTCAAAAACTCAATTCCTCCATCTATCAGCTCGACACAACCTTCCAGACAAGTATCCCCTCTTCTTCAATGACACTCAACTGTCCCCCTCTTCTACACTGAACATCTTCGGTCTGTCCTTTACTTATAATCTGAACTGGAAACTTCACATCTCATCTCTAGCTAAAACAGCTTCTATGAAGTTAGGTGTTCTGAGACGTCTCCGCCAGTTTTTCTCACCCCCCAAACTGCTAACTCTGTACAAGGGCCTTATCCGTCCCTGTATGGAGTATGCTTCACATGTCTGGGGGGTTCCACTCATACTGCTCTTCTAGACAGGGTGGAATCAAAAGCTTTTCGACTCATCAACTCCTCTCCTCTAACTGACTGTTTTCAGCCTCTCTCTCATCGCCGCAATGTTTCATCTCTAGCTGTCTTCTACCACTATTTTCATGCTAACTGCTCTTCTGATCTTGCTAACTGCATGCCTCCCCTCCTCCCGCGGCCTCGTTGCACAAGACTTTCTTCTTTCTCTCACCCTATTCTGTCCACCTCTCTAACGCAAGAGTTAACCAGTATTCTCAATCATTCATCCGTTTCTCTGGTAAACTCTGGAACTCCCTGCCTGCTTCTGTATTTCCACCTTCCTATGACTTGAATTTCTTCAAGAGGGAGGTTTCAAGACACTTATCCTTCACTTTTTGACTACCGCTTTGGACCCTTTTATGGGACTGGCATTTCAGTGGGCATTTTTGTTTTTATTGGATTTTTGTTGCCCTTGGCCAGTGTCCCTCCTACATAAAAAAACTACTATTACTACTACTACTACTACTACTACTATTACTACTACTACTACTACTACTACTACTACTACTACTACTACTACTACTACTACTACTGCTGCTGCTGCTGCTGCTGCTGCTGCTGCTGCTGCTGCTGCTGCTGCTGTTGTTGCTGTTGCTGCTGCTGCTGATCATGCTCAAGCAACAACGGCAGCACCAGCAGCACCAGCAGCAGCATCGGCAGCAGCAGCAGCAGCAACAACAGTAACAACAACAACAACAACAACAACAACAACAACAACAACAACAACTACTACTACTACTACTACTACTACTACTACTACTACTACTACTACTACTACTACTACTACTACTACTACTACTACTACTACTACTACTACTACTACTACTGCTAACACTACTACTACTACTTCTATTACTACTACTACTACTACTACTACTACTACTACTACTACTACTACTACTACTACTACTACTACTACTACTACTACTACTACTACTATTACTACTACTGCTACTACTGCTGCTGCTGCTGCTGCTGCTGCTGCTGCTGCTGCTGCTGCTACTGCTGCTGATCATGCTCTAGCAACAACGGCAGTACCAGCAGCACCAGCAGCAACAGGAGCACCAGCAGCAGCAGCGGCAGCAAAAACAACAACAACAACAACAAGAACTACTACTACTACTATTACTACTACTACTACTACTACTACTACTACTACTACTACTACTACTGTTACTGCTACTCTTACATGTGGACAAGGAAAGAAAACAAGTGACGTTTCCACAAAAAGAAAAAAAATGTCGCGAGGTCTCACGAACGAAGAAAATAATGATAATATAGCACGGATTTTTCAGAGTGTTCTTAGGCTTTCCTGGAGGCGCTTGATAATGTAATTTATATTGCAGCACGTACCACTTTCCCTCCTTACCCACTTTCACCGCGATCGTGTGGCACTGTTCGCGAGAGAGAGAGAGAGAGAGAGAGAGAGAGAGAGAGAGAGAGAGAGAGAGAGAGAGAGAGATGGGGGGAGGGAGGGAGGGAGACAGACAGACAGACAGACAGAAATTCGCAACTGTTTAACCCAAATCAGTAACTATACTAACTTTAATCGTAAGACTGTGTAAAAATGTAGAAAATGAAGGCACGTTGGAGATGATGCTACTAGAGAAATACAGAACCGTTTGGATAACTGCGCCCTTTAGACTTGCTCATTATTTTAACAACATAAATCTTAGAAACCTTTTGGTCGCATCACTATTTGATTACAAAGAGATCTAATTAATTTTTTTGCAAATGTTTCACTGTAACCTTTGCATATTGTGGAAAAAATTATCATTGTCCAAATTGTTTTGTTACTCAAACTTGCTTATTTTTACGAAAGATGTATTCCAAGTCTTCTTGACATCGTCTTGTAGCGCAGACAACGCCAGTTTATCTCTTCTTTTCTTTGAAGATTACATTGAATGACTGATCGTTTCTTCATAGCACTTGCTCTTAGAGATTAATGCACGGGTGTAATTTAGTGTCAACTCCCATTTCTCTTCATAAATGGATCATCAATAAATAATTGGTGACTCTAAGTTATCTCGATCGAAGGCAGAAGGACCCTGCCATAAATTTCAGAGTTTTCCTTTGCCAGTGTAAAGAAAAAATGTAACGGAACAGGTGATGGACGAGCCTCGGGAGCTGATATGGGGTGGGCGGAGAGTAGGCCCGTCTACACGAGACATGGCCAAGTTAATGAACCATTAAATAACAGGGAGCCACTTTAATCTATTCCAAGAAAAAAAAAAGTTAGAATGTACGAAAATCCTATGAAGAAAACTGACAAATATGAGATATGGCTCAGTTGGGCAATTAAAATAATTCGTAGCAATCTAGTGTCCATGTTGTCCAGCAATAATTTTTTTTTTTTTTATAAAGGTGTTGGCACGTTTGTCAAGGTGGGCGCTCGGATCTATTTCAAGGGCCTGCAATATTACTGCCACCGCTATATTCCTTTCAGAATCTCTTAATATCTCCAGGCAGCTTCTCATTTGCCTCCAGCCTCCGATATTCCGTCGTTCCATCACAGATACTCGGCCCCATCCTTCTCCCTCGACCACGCACTGAGGACACCGTATATAGCTCGCCTGTTCAGCCTTTGCAACCATCCTACATAAATCCTTAACCTCCGTGAGACAGAAATGCTTCTCTCCCTCTGCACACGATATCGATTCCGGCCTTGCTTCATTTTAGTCCCCTCCCCATTTTCTCCACCCCATGTTCATTCTCGATGGGACTAATTTTACTGTTTTCCTGAACTTGGTACACTGGACTCTTTTGTAACAAATAACCCGACAGTAAAGTTCCTAAGACCAATAAATGCTTTAGCTTTAAGTTATTAATTCTAGTTGTCTTAGATCTCAGTGTTGAGCAGGAGCAAGCTGTAACTTCACTGAACAACCGTTGCTTTTTTGCTGGGACTCAATGCTACCAGTGTTTAAAGGTATCAATTACATTCATTAATGTTAAATTTCACTATGCACTGCCTCTACACCCAGATTTTTCCTTAATTATTTTCCTTGGCTGCAATAAGTCATGTTACACTACTATAAGGATTATAATAGAATTTAACTACTTCATCACAGCAACTATCGCCAGATCTCTTCCGACTCATCAACAATATGAGGATTCGTTTTCATTGGAAAAGAAAATATATAAAATCGGTACAGGGAAAAATCCAGCATTAATGAGGTAATAAGGAAGAATAGAGAGAAATAAAGTTCGTGTAATTATTGGTGAATATTTATTTATTTTCTATTTATGTATTTACTTATTTTATTTTTATTTTATTTATTTATTTTTTTATTTATTCTTTATTTTTTTTTTTTTCGTAACCAGCAAGCTTGAGACAATAATCATTACATCTGGCGAATATCTGTGACATGCCACCTTGCCAGCACTGTGCATCCTTGGGTAATTATATATTTTTTATGTGTCTGCAGTCTTGGTCGTCTACTACCAGAACCGTTCTACATGTGAGCACGCTGTTTATTTTCCATGATTCTACCTTCGAGATGTCATAATTATGGAAGTAGGAATCGGCTGTCATCTTGTCTCTAATATCAATTTCAGACCTGTCAGTTTCGTGTCCACCGCATGTCCAAAGCCGTCCAGCGCCAAGAAGAGTGGTGGAAATGTAATGTTGGATTCACAATAGTGGCCGGACATCGGGATAATGTGTTTATTCTCTTCAATAATTGAGACAAGTGTAAAATTAAATATTCTCATGATAGATAAAAAAGAAGAATGTAATATACATTAATGATGCTTACAATGTTTACCTATAATTGTGTTTCCAGTAAATTAAAATACACTTTGATTGTTTACAACCTGTATTTTTACAATGATGACAATAATAAGATTATGATAATGGTACCAATACTAGTATTAAACCAATAAATATATTAATAATGATGATGACGATGATCATCATGATCATTATAGAGATGATGATGATGATGACGATGATGATGATGGTAAAAAAAATAATAATAATGATGAAATTTATAATAATAATAATAATAATAATAATAATAATAATGAAATTTGTAATAATAATAATAATAGTAATAATAATAATAATAATAATAATAATAATAATAATAATAATAATAACAACAACAACAACAAAAACAACAATATTATTATTATTATTATTATTATCATTATTACCATTATTATTATTATTATCATTATTATTATTATTATTATTGTTATTATTATTTCATTATTATTATTATTATTATTATTATTATTATTATTATTATTATTATTATTATTATTATTATTATTACTATTATTATTATTATTATTATTATTATTATTATTATTATTATTATTATTATTATTATTATTATTATTATTATTATTACTACTACTATTGTTATTATTATTATTATTATTATTATTATTATTATTATTATTATTATTATTATTATTATTATTGTTATTATTATTATTATTAAGAATAAAAATAATCATAGTGATAATAATAATAGTAATAATGAAATAAGCCAAAAAACTAACTTTTAATTAAAATTAATAGCAGATTGAAGTTATGCCCCTTTTCATTATGTTTATCATTTCTGGTCCTTTTCACCACTGTCCTTGATAATGCTTCCAAAATATACGTTGACTTATACTTAACTAAACATTGACATGCGTACATAACTGCTGCATGAACAACCGGTATAGTAATAATAACTGTTATTCTGACAGACTTGCGCCTAATGAGGCAGCTCATATTACATTTGATTCTTTGTTATTATTGCCTAAGAAAGATGTGCATTAGCAGTACGAGCGTTGCTGTTGGTTGGACTGTTAGCTAAGGCAGCAAAGTGTTCCGTGACAGTTCCACCAAATAACCGTTTATTAAAAGCAGTAAAGTGGAATGAGGTTACCAGTGAAGTGTGGAGGTCAAACCAACGTGCTATAATAGGATTAAATCGACCAGCAATGCACACGTTGCTTGTTGCTTACACCAGCACCAGTGGTGTTGTAAACGGCTTTGAACTGCATTACAACAAAGGCAGCAAGTTGCAAATATTCATGGCTGAAGAATTTCCAGTATACATACTGGTATATAGATTCGTATACACCTAACTATCCCTATACCTGTCTCTGTTTTGTGTTTATATTTTTGTCTACTTGTCCATGTACAGATATAGTGCATTACTTTATGGGTGTGTATGCTTGTACGTGCCCATGTGTGTGTGTGTGTGTGTGTGTGTGTGTGTGTGTGTGTGTGTGTGTGTGTGTGTGTGTGTGTGTGTGTGTGTGTGTGTGTGTGTGTGTGTGTGTGTGTGTGTGTGTTTTAAACACAAACAATTCATTTTAAATGAATTATAAATATCTTTTCAGCTACTATCTATCCATCTATCTAAGTGTATATATATATATATATATATATATATATATATATATATATATATATATATATATATATATATATATATATATATATATATATATATATATATATATATATATATATATATATATATATATATATATATATATATATATATATATATATATATATATATATATATATATATATATGTATATATATATATATATATATATATATATATATATATATATATATATATATATATATATATATATATATATATATATATATATATATATATATATATATATATATATATATATATACTGTCATCATAAATGTTACATCATGATTTAAGTAGCTAAAAAATAAATAGTCTATATACGAGTATAACATTTGTGTCATTAAGCAGTCATGTTCACTAATGGAAACCTTCCGCACCCTGGACAGCCATTCATTCCATGTATCTTCATGCTTTGATCCTTCAGCATAAAAACAACATGAACATTATTTACATTTTCACGCGGTGGCATCGAATATAAAGACCGAATGATAATTTCCATAGGTGTAACACGAAAACAAGCACATATAAAGTAAATCCTTTAATATGGACTGTTTAAATGAAAGCAAACTACTGTTTAACAGGCACTTCATTTCCTGCGCCTGCATTTCCGTCAAGCGATTGCAGAGGCGGTGTCCAGAATGTCGTCATAACGTGCCTATTGGTGCATGAGGTAGGAACACTCGGGCCAGCGCAGGGACGTGAGATCCAAGTCAAAGGCGCTTCACAAGGCGTGAGGCTTCGTTTTCTGGGCGAGTTGACCGCAAGTTTGGGTACCAGCGAAACTTAGTCCTTTGTGTGTGTGTGTGTGTGTGTGTGTGTGTGTGTGTGTGATTTATCTACCTTACATTTAAGAGAAGACAACAAAAAGTGACGATGACAACGTACAAGGAAAAGAATTATGAAGTGTGACTTGTGAAAGTAAAAATGATAAAGTAAAAAAGAAAAAAAATAGTAATAATAATACGCACTCTTGGTATTACTACACACAGTCCAGTGACCTAGGGAAAAAGACAAAATAGTTATGAATATTAACACTCGCCTAAAATTTTGCTCTGTATTTGCATATTATATTCAATGAAAATATAGTAGAATGAAACCGAAATATAATAAATTTTACAGGTATCCGAGAGAGACAAGTCCTTTAACCTTTACCCGATGACAGTAGCTTACCTGTCTATACCTGTCAGTTTACAGACGAATGAACAGTGATCTAGGTCGTTAGTGCACCGAACTGAGTGACAGTGTTTGGAAGGGCCGCTGTGCAAAGTATAGATCGATGACGTGCATGAAGGGCCCCGGCTTACCTCAGAGTGACGGTAAACTCTTTATGAGGGTTACACGGTCAGGGAGGGAGGGGAAGAAGGGTGCGAGGACTCCGCTGTATGTGTATCCAAACAGTCAGTCACATTAGGATCAATCGACAGATAGAGATCAGCATGGGATAACCAGCGACACCAACAACAATAACACCAGCACCATTATTAACACCAACAACAACGACATCAGCAACAGCAGCAGCAATAACAACAACAACAACAATAATAACAACGACAACAACAACAACAACAACAACAACAACAACAACAACAACAACAATAGCAACAACAACAATAACATTAACACCAAAAACAACAACAGTATTTATATCATCATCAGCATCACTACCACCAGTAATAGCATCACCACCACTACCACTACTATCACTACCACCACCGCCACTACTACCATACAACCACCTACAACAACAACAACAACAACAACAACAACAACAACAACAACAACAACAACAACAACAACGACAATAATAACTACAACAACAACAGTATCCTTCTGCAGTTCAACATTGCTTTTCCCACCACCAGCAGGAGGCAGTAGACACCTGCCAAAACGATAATTAGTCCCAGCGAAGTCTGAAGGGTGACCGTCTAATCCCTCAAACTACTTGCTTTAATTTCCTGCTTATCTATTTTTTTTTTATCTATCCTCAACAGAAAGATTTTTAAACATCTATCACTTCACAACCTTCTATCTGAACACTAATATGGGTTCCGTCAAGGCTGCTTTATTGGTGATCTGGCTTTCCTTACTGAGTCCTGGTCATCCTCTTTTAGAGATTTTGATGAAACTTTTTCTGTTGCCTTAAAAATATCAAAAGCTTTAGATAGAGTCTGGCACAAAACTTTGACTCCCAAACTATCTTCCTAGGGCTTCTGTCCTCTCTGTAACCTCATGTCATGTTTCCTTTCTGACCGTTCTATTGTTGCTGTGGTAGACGGTCACTGTTCATCTCCTAACTCTATTAACAGTTGTGTTCATCAGGATTCTGTCCTGTTACCCACTTTCTTCCTATTATTCATCAATGATCTTCTAAACCAAACTTCTTTTCCTATCCACTCCTACGCTGATGATACCACCCTGCAATTTTCCACGTCTTTTCATAGACGTCCAACTCTTCAGGAAGTAAACAGTTCACGCAGGTAAGCCACAGAACGCCTGACCTCTAATCTCTCTAAAATTTCTGATTGGGGCAGAGCAAACTTATTATTGGTATGCGATCTACATAGCCAACGTGATTTGCAAGAGTCAAATTCTACTTTGGTATGCGATCTACATGTTCAATTTATTTATTATGGCTTAAATGAAACATTGTACATATACATATATTTATTTAAAAAAATATTTACCATTTTTAATATACTTTTATTTTAGAAAATAGTTGAAATTTTAATACATACATTATTAAGAAAATTAAAATAAAGCAAACTAGAAACAAATTTACTAATTTTATCGGTGAATCGAACGAACATCAGCTAGCAAAGCAACAAATAGATCGTCAGAGTTTTTTCTCATCCTACGCCAGCAGATAACGATGCGATTCCAGTTTCCACGATAACGATGCGACTCGAGTTTCCACGATAACGATGCGATTCCAGTTTCCACGACAGCGATGTGATTCCACGATACCGATGCGATTCCACGATAACGATACGATTCCAGTTTTCACGATAACGATGGGAATTTCCACGATAAGGATACGAGTTTCCACGATAACGATGCGATTCCAATTTCCACGATAACGATGCGATTCCACGATAACTACGAATTTTCACGATAACGATGCGATTTCAGTTTCCACGATAACAATGCGATTCCACGATGACGATACGAGTTTCCACGATAATGATGTGATTCCAGTTTCCACGATAACGATGTGATTTTCCACGATAACGATGTGAGCGTGGCGATAACTATACGACGTTGAACTCTACCTACCTACATAGGTACTAGGATGAACACTTCTTCCCCAGGGGTCCACCCATGTCCCGTGGGTGTGAGGGCAATGACGATGCAACCTTGCAGCGCCTCACACGGGTCGCCATGAGCAATGACCCACCACACACCACTCCTCAACCACTGTCATGAAGCGAGCCCTTTTCATCCCTAAAGGACCCTTCGTACTGTCAGTGTCTGGTGAATGGTGCACAGCGTGTCCTCGTTCATGGCGAGTTATTCAGTCCGATGTCATCATAATCAAAGGACCTGTACGCACCCTCCACCAGACTCTATGGAAGGACATTGATCTCTCGCTTATGGCGACCCCTTCCTTAGTGTGAGGCGCTGCAAGTGGACGACTACTATTGAAGCTTGAGCCCTCAAAGGAAAAGAAGGACCTGCTGCCAGGCCTCTGCCTAGGGCCCCAGGTCGGACCCGACAGCCACTTTCTCCCCCCCGTACGGCGCCCAAGGCCATCACGGTCCTCATCGAATTTTGACCGAAAGTTCTCAAACGTCATTTAAATTTTGGTCCGAATATCGGATGTTAAATGAAAAATACCTTTGGTTTGAAAGCGTGCAAGAGTTGGCTGATCAATGAAACAAGGTGATGTAGTTTCGTTCCGGAGTATTTAGATTGTACCTTGCATATTTGCTGCATGTAAAAATGCGCATATTCGTGCGTGACTGGATAGAAGCAGTAATCGAAGGATAGTACCTAGTTAATGGAGAACTTTAGAAGATTAGATGCATTTCTGGATAGGGAGGATCAGTGGACGTAGGCTTGCATGTCTTATTTAAGAGCTGCCACATGTTGACCTATTTTTTTATTTTTATTTATTTATTTATTTATTTTATAGATAATATCATGGTCTTTAAAAAGCAAGAAATAGATCATCAGAGTTTTTTCTCATCATACGCCAGCAGAAATAATCAAGGTGGGACTGGAAGGTTGTTTCTTTTACTCGTCTCGTTTTTTTTTTTTTTTTTTTAATCAAAATGCAAACTTTTGAATCTTGTCAGCTTTTTTCAGTTGCCTGAGTGTTTGTTGCAGTGTTTGGATCAACATAATGCCGCTGATTTTTCACAGTTAAATGATGGTAATTTAAACAATTTAAATTGTATTATGCTGGCCATTCGTCAGAATGAATAACCGAATTTTTCGCAATTTTTCTTTGAATTATGGGATACACCGTTTCACTATTTCTTCTTTGTACGTAAAAATAGCGGCAATCTCCACCTTCTTCAATCCGAACACCCAAGAACCATCAATAAGTCTTCCATGGTTTCGATTGTTTTCCACCTTAGCACTACTGTCGTTTGATTCTGGAACATGATCTTGTAGCATTCTGCCTCTGTTGTATTTCCGGCGTCCCGCGAACCTCGCTTCGTCAATTTGCACTGGCCCTTCTTTAGTGCTTACCATCTTTCCACAATCGTTAACAGAAACAATTTGTGAGCAAACCTCACGACACATTAAACCAATCACAGATTGTTTCGGTACCTCTACCTGTCAGTTCATGCACCGACCAAATCATATGAGATATCTTGAATAAAATAATAATAATAATTTAAAATTTTGCATAGAGAGAACTTGCAAACTACTGTCAAATTTAACTTCTCGCTGTAAAACTCTTTAGCTAACAACTGAAGAGTTCTGTAGATATTCAGATGTCAATAAGCAGGTAAAATCACGGAAGGGAGAGCAGGTCCGCTATCCAGACCGATGTCTATGTCTATACCGGAATGAAGTGTGCTGTTACCACATGTATCTTGTTGAGTGGGGAACGGAACCTCGACACTTGAACAGACATACCACTCATGCTTCAGATCCTCTAACCAGACATTCTCTCGAAACTAAGACAAGTGTTTTCCTTGTCTCGATCTTAAAAGGAAAAAAGATATAACTTTTCTTGTAGATCGCAATATAAAGTGTAGATCGCATATCAAACTAGCTTCATGACACGTAGATCGCATACCAAAGTACCACCTTGTTCAATGCCTCAAAACTCAATTCCTCCATTTATCAACTTGACACAACCTTCCAGCCAACTATCCACTCTTCTTCATTGACACTCAGCTGTCCCCCTCCTCTACACTGAACATCCTCGGTATGTCCTTTACTTAAAATCTAAACTGAAAACTTCACATCTCATCTCTAGCTAAAGAGCTCCAATGAAGTTAAGTTTTCTGAGTCGTCTCCGCCAGTTTTTCTCGCACCCCTCACTCCCATCCGGTAACTCTGTACAGGGGCCTTGTTCGTCCACGTATGGAGTATGCTTCACATGTACGGGAGGATTCCACTCATACCGCTATTTTAGACAGGGTGGAATCAAAAGTTTTTCCTCTTATCAACTCCTCTCCTCTAATCGACTCTTCAGCCTCTTCCTCATCGCAGCAATGCTGCATCTCTTGCTGTCTTTTACCGTTATTTTCATGCTAACTGTTCTTCTGATCTTGCTAACTGCATGCCTCTCCTTCCGCAGCCTCGCTGTACAAGACTTTCTTCTTTCCTTCATCGCTGTTCTGTTCAACTCTCTAATGCAAGAGTTAACTATTCATCCCTTTCTCTGATAAACTCTGGAACTCCCTGCCTGCTTCTGTATTTCCTTCCTATTTCGATGATTCTTTTGACATCTCTTCTGGGACTGGCAGCTCAGTGGGATTTTTTTTTCCCTTGGCCAGTGACCCTCTTACATAAAATAAAAAAAAAAAGAAAATAAAAAAAAAGCACCGCAGGCCCGTCATCCATTTTGCCGCTGACCGATAATTTTCCTTCGCTCTCATTCTGAATTCAGAACCCTATATTGCGTGTTTCACAATTTCTTGTTAATTGATCCTATTGGAAATTTTTATCACGTAATTTGTTCATTACAAATCGGTCACGATGGGCATGAAGCCCACACACACACACACACACACATAAAGAAATATATATGTACGTATGTTTCTATGGGTGTATTATGTATGCATATAGTGTATCTATATAGATATATACTACGATTTTAGGCTTTCCAAGATTAATCGTTGCTTAAAAAGATTACGTGCCTGAAATTAATATTTATTCAATATTAATATGTAGGGTAGTAAAGTATTTCTGGACGTAAATTATTCTTTTCGTAAATTATTCCGAATATTTTTCCTAACAGTATCAAATCTGCATCGAATTAAAAGGTTTTGTTGTTGTTGCTGCTGCTGCTGCTGCTCCTGCTGCTCCTGCTGCTGTTGCTTTTGTTGCTGTCTGTATTATTGTTATTGTTATTATTATTATTATTATTATTATTATTATTATTATTATTATTATTATTATTATTATTATTGTTGTTATTATTATTATTATTGTTATTATTATTATTATTATTATTATTATTATTATTATTATTATTATTATTATTATTATTATTATTATAGTTAGTTTAATGAAAACAGCTATATTTGTGTATATATATATATATATATATATATATATATATATATATATATATATATATATATATATATATATATATATATATATATATATATATATATATATATATATATATATATATATATATATATATATATATATATATATATAATTTTTTTTTTTTTTTACTGGAAGTAATCGTGGCTGATATTTTAATGCTCTAGAATATACAAACTTTCTTTCAACTGTTTCGAATCGATTAATTATTTGCGTCTTTTAAACGTGTATAAATATGTAGATATGACAAGACTGACCAATGGGAAGAGGAAAAATCCTTCCTCTGGTTTTCCTTTTCCACACATCAGAACGGATGAAGATTAAAATATTTGCATAGATTTAAAACGTAAAACAAGAAAATTATCCCATAACAAGTAGCAATATAAGATTATGAAAACAGGCTTAATTTCCCGCTGAATTTTTAACTACCTTGATAATCTTTTAAACTTCCAAGCGATAAGGATCAGACCGACTCAAACACGATCCCTAATTAGAAGTGAGGATGACGAAGGTTTGAGGACTCTGATGATCTCGGTGGCAATGAAAACAGACCAGCGCGCCACCACGATCGCTCGTGGGGCTGCGAGCGAGGCAACAAACCTTTATAGATTTGGTGTGCAGTGGATCGGCAGTTGGAAAACAAGTCCGGTGCTGCAACACATTATTTTATCATGTCAAGCGTGAGGCCACAGGCTGTGTTCACTTTGTACCCGCGCATCCCGCCCCCCCCCCACCACTTCACACACACACACACACACACACACACATTCACACAAACCGGTCAACAAACTCTCTCTCTCTCTCTCTCTCTCTCTCTCTCTCTCTCTCTCTCTCTCTCTCTCTCTCTCTCTCTCTCTCTCTCTCTCTCTCTCTCTCTCTCTCTCTCTCCTCACACTGCTCCCTCTTCTCTCCCTCCTCGCCACAAATAGTTCATCAACATACTGAGTAAATACGCCCAGAAAAAAGTCCAGTTTCTGTATATATTACCTGCAAATAGGAAAGTGGAATAAGTCTTTCCATATATTTTATATAATACTGCGGTTATTGCCTCATTCTCGGGAGGAGAAAGTAATTTCTATTTAATAATACCCAAGATGTCCAAAGAAATTCAAGGGTTACCTCTCATATTAAAATGACAAATAAAAATGTTGGATGATTTTTTTTTTTTTTTTTCAGGATTTCAATTTCATAGGATACACGCTCGTCTCCGCCTGTGTGTGTGTGTGTGTGTGTGTGTGTGTGTGTGTGTGTGTGTGTGTGTGTGTGTGTGTGTGTGCGCACACACACACACACGCACACACACACGCACACACGTACACACACACACACACACACACACACACACACACACACACACACACACACACACACCGTTCCTTAGCTGAGTGGAGAGCGTCCTCACCGCCACTCGAGAGGCGTAGGTTGGAACCCCACTCAGGTCGCTGAGGAATTTTACTGGCAGTGAGCGGTTATTGGCCCCCTTGAGCAAGGAGATCTGTGTGTGTGTGTGTGTGGTGTGTGTGAAGCCTCAGCCTGACGTATAGGTCGGCTCGGTCTGTATGAGGTCTGATCTCTTTCCGGGAGGGTAACAGCCTGACCGTGGCGAGTAATAAAGACCATGGTGAATTAAACACACACACACACAGATGAGTGATAGATTTTAATGAATTCCCACACACTTGGTTGGAGCCTCGTACACGCCCCACACGGAACGATACGGGGCTTGAGGTATTGGTAGTCGAAACTTTGATAGTGAATTAAATATGAAAACATTTTCATTCTTGGAAGTAAAATGAGCGAAGACGTTCACTGGAGTGGAAGTGGAGAAAGATTATGAGTCTGTAGACCAGGATTGGGTAAACGTGTGAAACATTCCAGATACTTATGTCTCTTCATCACCTAAAAGAGTTTGTTTCCTCGTACACATTAAAGTTTCCTATCGATCTCCTTCAAGTAACGTCGAATGAATTTTACGAGGGTGGAAAAGATGGTATGAATTTTTTTTGTTTTACTTTTTATGTCTTTTTATATTTATTTTAGCTATGATACTTGTGTGATAACTATGGCCATAGAATTTTATGTATATCTTTTCTAATCCTGGCGAGATTGGTGCACAGTTGATCATGGCTATATGAAAACAATTACCCTTCAGAAACGAGAAATGTGTTGATCAAGCGAGTTTTATTGAGATAGATCGTTCTTGTTTTTTTTACATTCCGTTTAGGAATTCACTTCTCTCCCTTCCTGAAAGAGAGAGAGAGAGAGAGAGAGAGAGAGAGAGAGAGAGAGAGAGAGAGAGAGAGAGAGAGAGAGAGAGAGAGAGAGAGAGAGAGAGAGAGAGAGAGAGAGAGAGAGAGAGAGAGAGAGAAGAAAACATTTCGGATATTTTATAACTTTTAATGAGGATTTATTGGAGGGACTAGATTAAGGAGTGAATAAAATCTAAGTACATTCCGAATTTACTTCCATTACGTTTGAAAATATCTAACATTTTTAAGCGAGTGATCCAAGCAATAGACTGCATCGTAATGAAGAAAAAAGAAATTCCGAAAATGTTGGTGTAAATCTCTGAACTAATCCATAATTCATTCGAGTTACGGGAGGAGCATGGAAATCAATTCAAAGATTACCAAGTGTGTTTTTCTTCACTCGTTTTCTGTCTGGTGCCGGGTTCCTACTCATTGATCTGAATAATTTTGTCAGATTCCTGCTCGCCTACTTCTCGTTCCCGGCGAGCTCAGAGAATGTTTATAAAGGACTGCAGTTGTAATAACATTGTCTTCCGGTGGTCGATGGTAATATGGTGGTAGTGGAAGAGGAGGAAAAGAAGAAAGTAAAAAAAAAAAAAAGAAATGCAGGAAAAGAAAATAGGAGAAAGAGGAAGAGGAGAAGGAGGAAGAAGAGAAGATGGAAAGGAAGTGAGGAAGAAAAGAAAGAAAAAAACAAAGATGTGGAAGAAAAAAGGAGGAAGAGAAGGGGAGGAGGAGGAGGAGCAAGAGTAGGAGGAGCACGAGGAGGAAAAGGAGGAGAAGGAGGAAAGGCCGAAAAGAAAAGATGGAACAAAGAAAATGAAGACTTGGAGAAACGGAAAGAGAAAAAGATAGAAGAGGAGAAGAAGGAGGTAGAGGAGGAGGAGGAGGAGGAGGAGGAGGAGGAGGAGGAGGAGGAGGAGGAGGAGGAGGAGGAGGAGGAGGAAGAAGAAGAAGAAGAAGAAGAAGAAGAAGAAGAAGAAGAAGAAGAAGAAGAAGAAAAAGAAGAAGAAGAAGTAGGAGGAGGAGGAGGAGGAGGAGGAGGAGGAGGAGGAGGAGAAGGAAGAGGAAGAAGAAGAAAAGGAGGAAGAGGAGGAGGAAGAGGAGGAGGAGGAGGGGGAAGAACAAAAAAGAGGAAGAGGAGTACGAAGAAAAGGAGGAAGAGAAGAAGAAGAAGGACGAGGAAGTGGAGAAGCAGTAAGAGAAAGAAGAGGAAAACAGAAAAGAAGTAAAAAGACGAAGGGAAAGGAAGATGATGATAAAGAAGAGAATGAAAAAAAAAGACAGAAGAAGAGACGTAGTTGGCAGTTGACGCTGGTGGAGTTGTGTGGTGATGAAGGACGGAGCTTTATGTGAAGTGGCGGGTTGTGTGTAGGCTGATGGACAGTGAAGTCTGGAAGTGAGGTGATGAAGGTGGCACGGACAGAGTAACTTTTAAAACCGTCAGCCTCTGTGTGTGTGTGTGTGTGTGTGTGTGTGTGGACTTAACTATCAAGCCGCTGTACAAGGAAAGGACGTGGTTAAGCAGAGTCATTAGTCTTTCATGGAAAAAGATCACTTCACTCGCCTTTCAGAGTCCCAGGTCCCCCGCAGAGACTTAACCCAATACCAGGACGTCCCTGTGAGATATAAATACTTGTTACTGATCATCCAATTCACCTGTGTGTTCGCGTCTTGCTGGGGTTTAAAGGGGTAGACATGATGGCAGAATAGAGGAAAATAAGGGGTAGGTATATTGATATGGTTTGTCAGGAAATATACGTGTGTTTTAACGTCAGGTTTTATACGTACTTAAGAGTTGAATATTTGTATGCTGTGATATACATTCTTCTCTCTGAGGTATACTTATTTTTCGGGGTGTTCTTTTTTATGCATTTTGTGCGTGATTATGGATGATTTTTTCCACTGCTCACATACATAGACCTAAAAATAAGAGCCTTCATAATTGCCACTACCCTAAAAACTTAAGATCTATTATTTGCTTATCTACTATTCATTTATTTTATTCTTTTTTTTTCTAAGTACTTTTTTTACAGCGAGGCATTCATTAATCTTTCTCCCTCGTCTTTTCTCATGTTGGTGTGGGCAAAGTTTTTTTTATACAGGATGTGTCTTATTTGTGCTGTCACTAATAACGCTCACCCTTGTCTGACTTCCCTGTGTGCCTTATAATCAGTCGCCGGCGTTTTACTGATGTAAATTCATGTTCTCATACTCATTAATTCACTACGTGATTAGTTCCACATTTATTCTTTCCGACGAAAAAGTAAATGGGTTGTGCGAATTCAAAATCAATCATGGCATGTTTCCAATACTTTGGCAGGTACACAGGAATATTTGGGATTAAACATTTTATGAAACAGATTAAAGAGCCAATATAGTAGATTTCTATTTGGCAGGAGGGATTCGTGATCGTAATAGCATGGCTGGCGGGCGGGCTGGCTTTTTAGCACTGGGAGGAAAACAACTTGATGGAAGGCTCCTCGCGCTTCCGTGGATGAATGCGACTAACTAATGTCATCCCAGCGATGCAAGCTGCTTTATCTTAATTTAGTTAAGAATAATGTCAGTCTAAGTTAAGGTTATTGATTGACCATCGCGGGCGCCAAAATTTATTCTATCAATCAGTTACCCTAAATAAACCAATATATTCCAAAGTAAACAGAGTACTTTACCGTTAGTTCCGGTAAATCGGTTAATCCTGTAAAAAAATGTACCGAGTGACGACAGGAAAAAGGGTTGGCCTGATGGGTGGGGCGTGACGTGAGGCGTCGATAGACTTGGCAGCAATGGTAACGACACTCCTCGCAGTTCAAATCTTTCTAGCTCTAATAATGACTGCTACATTGTGTTTCTCCTTTCGGTCAGATGATCAGTTACGGTGTTTTGCTCCGACACTAACCCCTATCGTTTTATAGTGATGAGCCGTGTCTCTGCACCAAACCAGAGCACCGTGTGCCTAGCAGTTGTGCCTTGGGGAATGGCAACACTGTCTAGAAAGTTACGGCATGCACCATTAGAGTCAACGGGCACGGGGTTGATCCACTGGGATGTAATCAACACAGGGGGAGCCCTCCAGCAGGAACCATCTCACAGACAGTTTACAAAGGTAGAACAAACAGCAACAGACCTTTTAACACACATGAAGAGGACAAAAATTCCTCTAAAAATCTTTCCCACTGCATCTCATTAGATTTAAACTGTTCGATACAAGACAGAACCCATTCGTACATAATACATGGTCGTTATGTATATATTAAAATGTAAACGTGAAATAACATAAACATTTTAACATGAAAAGGAATAGATAAAGAGGAAGCATTGAGGTGTTTAGTACCAGACACAAATAAAAATCCCACAGAATTAATTATCGCTCTATGTAGATTTAAGTCTAAACGCGAAACAATACACGTAAAAGGCTTGGCATTAAAAATTATAAGCATTGTATTGTAGGAGGAGGAGGAGGAGGAGGAGGAGGACGAGGAGGAGGAGGAAAAGGAGGAGGAGAGGAAAGCGCTATACAACTGCTAGAGAGAAAGGGGAGAAGAAGAAAATGACGCACATTATAGTGTACGCTCCACATTGTAGTGAACGCTCCATGTTTATTGAGGGAGAGAGTTTAGTGAATGAAGTTCGTAGCGCCAAAACACAAATATTGGAAGGGCATCCGAGGTCTCCAAACTTGAGTCCGGCCGGCCAAGGTTAGTAGAAGCTGAGAGAGAGGGGAAAGTCTCATAATTGTGTGTCTTACGCCCATAAAACTCATTCCCTATATTCATGCACGGATATATACGAGTACAACACAAAACAAATAATTCTAAGCTTTAACTCTCTCTCTCTCTCTCTCTCTCTCTCTCTCTCTCTCTCTCTCTCTCTCTCTCTCTCTCTCTCTCTCTCTCGTAGTAATAAATAAAAAATGTTTTCCTTGCTTTTTTTTTTTTTTTTTTAGCTGCAAGCGTTATTTTACTTGTCGTTCTTGCAGTAGTTTCTTTGCACTGGGAACCCGAGGTTGTGTTGACCTATAAAGATTTTGGAACTCCTTTTAGTGAGCCCTACAATCTCACATCAAACCTTTTCTCAGCTCATTCAGAACTCTTGATACAGTTCGGTCAACACGTTGAACTCAG
>NC_087168.1:11402149-11414649 GCF_035594125.1 Scylla paramamosain
CCAGCAGCCTTGCCCTCCGTGCCACCACCAGCCGTTCGGCCTCAAATTAATGGTTTGCGAAATGGCTCCCTGAGTGTCTTGTAAAGTCACTGTCATTAACCTTCCAAGTGGAAAATTATGCTTCATTATGTCGGATGTTGGTTCTTGCAACACGAACCTCAGGAATGTCAGGCCTGCCTATGTGTGTGTCGACTGCCTCCTGCAAATTATCAAGGAATGCCAACTTGAGGCTGGAATTGCGCGTTTCTCGCTGTCCTCCCCAGCCCTCCTTTGAATATGTGTTCACTATTATGGAACGCAAGGATGAGCACACACACACACACACACACACACACACACACACACACACACACACACACACACACACACACACACACACACACACACACACACACACACACACACACACACACACACACACACACACACACACACACACACACACACACACACACACACACACACACACACACACACACACACTTATATATATGCAACCTACGTGTTATGTAATCTTATTGAAGAATTGTGATTTAAAAGTTTTCGTTGTAGATGACATTTCCTCAGATATTAAGAAATATTTGGACGAAATTCCTGTATTTTTTTCTTTGTTGTGACTTGTATAAAACTACATGAAACACAACGACTGTTCTCTGGAGTAGCTCGTTGTTGCATTCACCTGTTCCGGCATACAGAGTTCCTTGACTACTGGAGGCGTTCGTTAAGAATTGGCCTCACAAGTCAGTAGGGCACGACCTATAGGATAATTAGGCAATTAAATATGATAGTGCCGGGAGAGAGAGAGTGAGAGAGAGAGAGAGAGAGAGAGAGAGAGAGAGAGAGAGAGAGAGAGAGAGAGAGAGAGAGAGAGAGAGAGAGAGAGAGAGAGAGAGAGAGAGAGAGAGAGAGATGATAATTGGCACAAACTAAATGTATTACCTGATGATCTATTTTTTCTACCCTTGCTTTCTCACCTCCTTGAACTGGGAGTAAAAACAATTCTGTGAAAGAAGAAAATATAAAGTGCTGAGCGAGAAATATTTAAGTTCTTCTGGCAAGAGTTTAAAGAGGAAGCTTTACTTGATTTTCCGATTGTCTTCTCAAAGGGATTAGCGGGTTGCTCTAGCAGACGAAAAGAGAGTGGATCAAGGAAGGAGCCTACCTCACGCGGCCATGTGTCGAACACCAGTGTAAACAGTGAAAGAGAGAGAGAGAGAGAGAGAGAGAGAGAGAGAGAGAGAGAGAGAGAGAGAGAGAGAGAGAGAGAGAGAGAGAGAGAGAGAGTGGGGGGGACACACACACACACACACACACACACACACACACACACACACACACACACACACACACACACACACACACACACACACACACACACACACACACACACACAGACAGGCAGACACACAGACAGAATGGGGAGTGGCAAGGGGCACTAACAGGACGGTATTGTTTCGAGGGTAAAACTTTCGTTTCCGTTAACTATCTGAAATTTTTGTCCCTCACTGGAACGAAGGCTCTCATGGACACAGACCCGGCAGAGGGGCGGACTTGAGAAGAACGTAACTTTATACATATATTTTTTTCCAGTTCTTCTTAAGGTACTAGTAGCTGTAGTAGTGGCAGCAGTGGCAATACTGACGGTGGCAAAAACAGTGACGCAGAGGCAGTGATGGTAACGGTTGTGGTGGTGGTGGAGGCATTGCAAGAGACAGTGAAGAAGACAGCACTGATTATGGTGGCGGTGGTGGTGGTGGTGGTCGTGGTGGTTTTGTGTTCGATAATAAATAGAGCTGAGGCAAGAATACCTTTTGTCTGTGAGTCTCTTCTTCCCCTCATGTCCCTTCTTTCTGCCTCCTAATGGGCGACCCTGCAGTGTTCTTACTTCCCGAACGGCAGCGACCCTTCCTTTGTCAATATTGATTCCTTCCTGAAGACCTTCTAGACCCCTCCTCCTCCTGGCCCCTCCCCGATGACCTCCGCCTGTCGCCTCGTAATTATTTGTCCTTCGTTTTCTCCCTTCGCTTTGTCCTCCTGTCGCTCACCTTCGGGTTCTTGCTGTGAGATCCCAGGCTCCCTTGCCCCGCCTCCTCTGCCACCATCTCAGCCTCTGCTCCCCACCCACCGTCTACCTCTTTTAGATTCGTACAACATCTTGAGTTTCTCTTTACTTGTGCCTTCTCCTATATCCTTTTCCCTCCCCTTCGCCTAGGTCTTCTCTCCTTTTCCAATTTCATTGTTTCGTTTTTTCCTCCTCCTCCTCCTCCTCCTCCTCCTCCTCCTCCTCCTCCTCCTCCACTCCATGACTTTCCATTGGCATTGGAAAAAGGAAGTCACTCATTCTATTCAGAAATCCTGTCACGAGGCATGTATATTTTCGTAAAAAATTGTAAACTTATGCTTTTAATCGGGTTTGTCTCACGTAAATTGAAATGTATAAATAAAAAAATGGAAATAGGTAAATCGATGAATAAGTAATATATATATATATATATATATATATATATATATATATATATATATATATATATATATATATATATATATATATATATATATATATATATATAAAGTAAGAAATATGCGTTTATTCCTTTACTTTTATAACAAACAGTGCATTTGTATATAGTTAACGGTGAAACAAAAAAAGAAAAAAACGTCATATATAGGAAAGTCATAGCCACCACCGCAGAGAACTAGACGGGAGCCTGACATCATGGGGTAGTGAAGCCTGACGTGCAATAAAGCTGATTTCAAAACCGATGTCTTGGAATTTTTTTTTCTGTCTTGTTTTAAAGGGAAAGTGGACAGTCCGTTTGATTAACAGGGGTACACAACAACCAACTATACGTTTTAGGTTTGATGAGAATATTATGCACTCCGAATTCCTTAGTTTTCTATTCAGCCAGTGTCCCAGTTCAGCGTGATGAGTCCTGAGCGGTGCCAGGTAGTAACACGTTTAGCAGGACGCTTCAACACACACCTCTCTTTTCGCGGCTCAGTAAAGCTCGAACGTTCATTTCAGAATTGTAAATGTGTACTTGGACTGATGAATACTTAATCAACCTTCTGCTTGAAATAATTATACAAAAGTGTGATTGTGCTCCCAGCCCAGAGCGCTGTATAAGGGCCTCAATAATGGATTGATAATGACGTTGGTAATGGTGAACATTAATGAACAATTCATCTTTTCTCTATCTTTCATGTGTCTGTTGTGGTTGATCAATTCACTCATCGATCCAACTCTCTCTCTCTCTCTCTCTCTCTCTCTCTCTCTCTCTCTCTCTCTCTCTCTCTCTCTCTCTCTCTCTCTCTCTCTCTCTCTCTCTCTCTCTCTCTCTCTCTCTCTCTCTCTCTCTCTCTCTCTCTCTCTCTCTCTCTCTCTCTCTCTCTCTCTCTCTCTCTCTCTCTCTCTCTCTCTCTCTCTCTCTCTCTCTCTCTCTCTCTCTCTCCTCCTGTGTGTGTGTGTGTGTGTGTGTGTGTGTGTGTGTGATTCAGCCTGTCTTGATCACGCACCGAGCTCGTGAGCGGCAGCTGGTATCCTCCTGGTAAGACCTTTGAGCTCATAGTGAGCAACCTCTCAGTAAGGTTGAAAACTCACATACACACACACACACACACACACACACACACACACACACACACACACACACACACACACACACACACACACACACACACACACACACACACACACACACACACACACACACACACACACACACACAGACATTCTGTTCAAGGGGGACAATAATCACTCACAGTCAGCGAAAAATCCCGAGGCACCTGAGCAAGGATCTAACTTAAGTAAGTTGATAGAAGGCGATGGCGCTATGTGTGTGTGTGTGTGTGTGTGTGTGTGTGTGTGTGTGTGTGTGTGTGTGTGTGTGTGTGTGTGTGTGTGTGTGTGTGTGTGTGTGTGTGTGTGTGTGTGTGTGTGTGTGTGTGTGTATGTGTAGATAGCTAGACAATTACATAACAACTCCTGCAATCTACCCTTCGAGTCACAACGCTGCTTATCTCTGCTGCGTCGTGTCTGCAAGCTTCTCAATCTCATTTCTCCACTTTATGTCCTGTCCATTTTTCTGGACACATGCCTTGACTTTTATGATTGGTCTCAGATTTTTAATCCACTATTTCTTCTATTTTAAAAATACTTTTGTTGCTCTTTCTTAGGCTTTCTTTTTTTTATCCATCATCTTTCTTCGTTCTCTCCTAGTGATATTGACGCCTGAAGTATAATGTTCTTGGATATTCATTATTGCATTGTAAGGCGAAGATGGAGACCATGTCGATACATTTCTTTCCCTACCGTATAGTTCCGGTGAGATAATGTGGTATTTGATGCCTCTTTATTCAGTACATATCGTAAAGCGCTGTATATCTATGGGATTTCCGATAGATCCTTGCCGTCAAAAAACGATACCATAAAGATCGGTGGGGCAACCCTCCATCCGCTCCATATTTGTGTATGTCTGTTCTTCCTCCGTTTCCTTTTTTTTTTTTTTTTTTAGCTTATTTTCTCACTCCCGTTTCTGTATTATTTTTTTGTAATAGCAGCTGGCGGGGACTTTCATGTGATACAAAACATCTCATTCAGCTTCGCGAACGTGTTTTTCATAATGACTTACTTTTGTTTTCTGTATTCACTTATGATCCTATGTGCAGATATCCAGAGAGAGAGAGAGAGAGAGAGAGAGAGAGAGAGAGAGAGAGAGAGAGAGAGAGAGAGAGAGAGAGAGAGAGAGAGAGAGAGAGAGAGATGGTAGGGTTGGTCGAGCTGAGATTTGTGCGAAAATAAAGTAGATACCCAGGATATTTTGGCTTCGGAACGAGGGAAGGGAGATACAGTGAGGGAGGGAGAGGATGGGTACTCTTGAAGGGCTGGGAGAGGCTGGAAGATCTGCGGTGCTTGATAGACGGGGGTACTGGCTCTGAAAGGGGAAGCTATCTTGGGACAGGAAGATAGACGGGAGAGGAGTAGAGGATGCTTGAGAGAGAGAGAGAGAGAGAGAGAGAGAGAGAGAGAGAGAGAGAGAGAGAGAGAGAGAGAGAGAGAGGGAGAGAGAGAGAGAGAGGAGAGGAGAGAAGGCGAGTTAAATGAGGAAGAGGCCGAGAAGATGAGGGAAGGGGACTTGTGCCATGGTAGTACCGCCCACACATATTTTACAATCCTGGGAGACGTAACGCCAACTATGTGCTGAGCTTCGAGGCAAGGGTAGGAGGCGGAGGAGGAGAAAGAGGAAGAGGAGTTACAGGAAGAGGCCAAGGGAGATGAGATATTGGAGAAAGAGGAGTACGTAGCTTGAAATAGAGGACAAGGACGAGGAGGAGGAGGGGAGGAGGAGGAGGAGGAGGAGGAGGAGGAGGAGGAGGAGGAGGAGGACGAGGACGAGGAGGAGGAGGAGGAGGAGGAGTAGGAGGAGGAGGAGGAGGAGAAGGAGGAGGAGGAGGAATGTCAGACCCAGATAGCAGCTACCAGGTTCTTCTGTTCAGAGGCGTAAGTGTGAAGAAGGAAAGTTGTATTTGGTTTTGTTGATACAGTTGTGTGTTGGCGCTGATGATGGGTTTGCTGTCATGTTTCGTTCCGGTGTCGTCTTTTCCATTTTATTCTTCTTATGATATTTTTCTTATCGTGCGAGTCATACCACTCTTCTCCTCCGGTTTCCAATTCTGGTTGCTTGTTTCTGTCTTCCCCCGTGCGTGCAATAAGAACCTTCATGGCTAGTGATTCACCCTTTTATGGAAAGAATGGTTTTCGGCTTGGCTTTAGTAGGTTTAACAGAATAGCAGATGAATGGAACGGACTCAATACTCATGTTGTTAGTGCCGGGTCGTTAAAAAGATTAGACAGATTTATAGATGGGGATGATAAGTGGAAATATGTAGTCATTTTTTTATACAGGGACTGCCGCGTGTAGGCCTGATAGCTTCTCGCCGCTTCCCCCATTTTCTTATGTTCTTATGTTAAACGTTCACGGTTTACGCTTTCTTCCTTGGAATATGTAATGATAAGCTAACATTGCGGAAGCGTTAATATTAGGAGCACCACCTAAACATTCCAAAGACAACCCCTTCCCACATACTCGTCACATTCCTAACATTTCCCAGCGACTCTCCTGCCCCCGCATCTCATCTGCTCCTAAACTATTTTCAGCTACGCTCCTTCCATACCTGATCTATTCACCCTCGTATCACTCGTGAATCACCCACACCTCAGCATCTAATAAGCGTTCCCCCGTTCCCTCTCTCTCCTCCCGTTCCCTCTCAAAATCAGTTATCTACTTTCCTATGTATGGTCCAACTATGATGTACTTTCATGTGAGAGAGAGAGAGAGAGAGAGAGAGAGAGAGAGAGAGAGAGAGAGAGAGAGAGAGAGAGAGAGAGAGAGAGAGAGAGAGAGAGAGAGAGAGCACACAGACACACACGAAGAAACAAAAAGCATGCATAAACAAATATATATATGAAGAAACACAGTAAGAAAGACACAGGTAGACGAACACGAGCAGAAAGAGGAAGAGCGAGAAACAGAAAGGCAATCAGACACAGGTACACAGCAAGAGACGAAAGCATGAGAGCAGTGGTGGACAAGCACAAACACACAGAAAGAGAAGTTGAAGCAGAAACACAGAGTCAGACACACGCAGACACATGGAGCAGTAATAGGTCGACAGAACCAGGTAGCGAAAAAAAAAAAAAACACAGTGGCTTGAGAGAAACACCTGCTATTGGAAGTAGAGAATCCAGACACCACACTTCACCAGATTAATTATAGGGTTGTCTGTTCCGAGTCAAGAAGTTAAAAGGTACGCATTTACATTCTCAAGGTAATGACCTGACTGCGTTAATTGTAGCATTACACATTGCACGGATTATCTCATCCTCTCACGATATTAGTAGAGAGAGAGAGAGAGTGAGAGAGAGAGAGAGAGAGAGAGAGAGAGAGAGAGAGAGAGAGAGAGAGAGAGAGAGAGAGAGAGAGAGAGAGAGAGAAAGAGAGAGAGAGAGAGAGCCGAAGAACATAAGAGAAACTATAAGAAGTCCTACACTCTGCAATCCCTGTAACATACATGCACACCTAGTATATCGACCTGTCATCTCTTTCCATGAATTTATATATTGAAAAAGTCCCTGCTGATTCGTCACTATTCCAGTCATCTACCATTCTATTTGAGAACCAATTTCTTCCTACCAGAGAGAGAGAGAGAGAGAGAGAGAGAGAGAGAGAGAGAGAGAGAGAGAGAGAGAGAGAGAGAGAGAGAGAGAGAGAATAAAAATTCAGTCAAAGGAAAGACAGAGGACACAAGTGGAAGCTGGGAGCGTCAGTTTGTCACTTTGTCCTTGTGTTGTGCGTGATGAGAATTGTCCTGCTTTATTTTGAGACGAGTTAGTAAGCAAGTCAGTGGACAAAGAGAGAGAGAGAGAGAGAGAGAGAGAGAGAGAGAGAGAGAGAGGAGAGAGAGAGAGAGAGAGAGAGAGAGAGAGAGAGAGAGAGAGAGAGAGTGGTGGGAAACATGAAGGCAGGCAAGCAAGAAAGCAGAGAAGGCAGGCAGCTAGGCAGGACCATCACAGGCCACGAGAGGATCCATTAGAAGTTCTCTACTCGCCAGCCTTGAGGGGAAGGCTTGATCTTAGCCCTTTTATCGTCCTCCTTCCGTCTTTCCATTTCTTATTTCCTCCATCTCAGCTTCATGAGTTTTCTGGAGATATTATTTTTTCTTTCTTACTCTTTATTTAATTTTGTATTAAGGTTTATCATATGTACTTTTTAATTATTACTACATCTTAATTTCTTTCTCATTTGCATATCTATTGTTAGCCTATTTCTATTTTAAGAAATCTTACTCCATACATATTCTCATTTCAAATATTTTATTTATGGAATTATTTGATAGTTGTACATTTTTCATTATTTTGATATTAGCGGGTCAAGTTACTGACTGGAAAGATTAGATGACACAGATTTATCTCACTTTATTTATCTTTGATGTATCTATCGATCAATCTATCTGTCTTTTTATCTGTCTATCTATATATCTATTTATCTATTTATGTATGTATGTATGTATGTATCTGTCTATCTATCTATCTATGTATCTATCTATCCATCTATCTACTTATCTAATATGTATCATAAGATATGTAATGGAAGTGCAATTAAGGAGGCTATTCTGCTGCTCGTGGCTGTGATGATGCACTCTCTTCAGCGCCACGCTCGTGACAGTGGCGGCGGTGTGATCGTTGGCAGCACCTGTGCGGTACTTGTGATGCTGCTGTTGCTGCTGTGCGTGGTGGAGGGTTGCGATTGTTATTGTTATTAATATTGTTACTGTTGTTGTTGGTCCTATTATTATTATTATTATTATTATTATTATTATTATTATTATTATTATTATTATTATCATTATTATTGTTGTTGTTGCTAATATCATTATGAATATTTTATCCTTTTTTGCAGTTTTCTTAACCTTTACTGCGTGATATCCGAAGATTTGTTCTGGAATTTTAGTTTTCCCATATAAAATGAGGTACAAGATATAGATGCATGAAAAAGAAGAACACATGGACTGGAAACGAAAGTTGTCGGACAAGGGCAGTGAAATATAAATGCAGGCTTCAGTGTGCCAGCCTACAGTTAGCTATGCTAGACAGTAACATGTACGGGGATGTGTGGTGTCAAAACTTGGCTGAGAGCTATAGGGCACTCTTCCTCTCAAATCCAGCGTGTTCCGTAGGCCTTTATGGTGATTTATAACAGCGTGGATGGAGAACACTAATCTTGCTACAGAAAACAACAAGCGTAGGGGATTTCCTTGTTAGGGCCTTTTCCTCTGGCGACCTTTCTCCACTTGACTTATTCCCCTCACTGTACATTTTTTTTTTTTTTTTTTTACTCTTCGACATTTCCCTGTTCCGGATATTCCTCACTCGTTATTTATTCAAAGATATCCATGGGAGGAAGATGTCTGGTGGAGAATATGTTCAGGGGAGACTCAGGGCTCGAAACCTCGGGAGGGGAAAGAAATTCAGGAAGGAGCATGCCCTCTAAAAATAACAGTCCAGCTCCACCATACATCCATACACAGCTACAGGCAGCGACGCGTCCCCGAGCTTTTACAGCGTGTCTCGCAAACAAAGTGTCGAAGCGTTTTTTTTTTTTTTTTCGGAGTTTTCTGGATTTTCTGCTTAAATTAATTGGTCAGCACGCGGAGCAGCTGTTGACAGAGATTCCCTTCTCGACTTTTCTGCATCTGATACAGAAATTAAGAAGACAACAGCTTTTCTCTTTATTTCTCTAAGAGTAGAAAAAAAAATAAGGTGATGTGATATGTCTGTGATGACGATAGAAGAGCGTCAGTGGATATGTAAGCCACTCATAGCTGTCATGATAGCAAATGAAACAGGTAAACAATGAAGTGTGTTACCTACGTTGTTAAAGCTCTGTGTCTGTACTGAGCGGCACTTGTTACAGACTGGCTGAGCTTCAATCTGGTCCCTCCCGTGGTCCCAATTATTTTTATTATTTTCTTATATATATATATATATATATATATATATATATATATATATATATATATATATATATATATATATATATATATATATATATATATATATATATATATAAAGGACATTTTTCCACAATAATGGCTTACCGTAAAGCATCATTAATAATACAATCTACATTTTTTTAGAAAGCAAATTTAGTCAGCCTCCCTCTAATGACACACAGTTGACACGCAAGAAATACGTGAAATCTTAGCTACACTATCAGAAAGAGACTCCCTACCATACTTAAAACACATTAGAGAAGTGGACAGAATAGGAGTGAGAGAAAGAAGAAAGTCTTGTGCAGCGAGGCCGCGGGAGGAGGGGAGGCATGCAGTTAGCAAGATCAGAAGAGCAGTTAGATAGAGTAGAAGATAGCTACATATGCAACATTGCAGCGATGAGAGAGAGGCTGCAGACAGTCAGAGGAGAGGAGTTGATGAAACGAAAAGCTTTTGATTCTACCCTGTCTAGAAGAGCGGTATGAGTGGAACCCCCCAGACATGTGAAGCATACTCCATACATGGACGGAAAAGGCCCCTGTACAGAGTTAGCAGCTGGAGGGGGTGAGAAAAACTGGCGGAGACGTCTCAGAACGCCTAACTTCAAAGAAGCTCTTTTTAGCTAGAGATAAGATGTGAAGTTTCCAGTTCAGATTATAAGTAAAGGACAGACCGAGGATGTTCAGTGTAGAAGAAGGGGACAGTTGAGTGTCATTGAAGAAGAGGGGATAGTTGTCTAGAAGGTTGTGTCGAGTCGATAGATGGAGGAATTGAGTTTTTGAGGCATTGAACAATACCAAAGTTGCTCTGCCCCAATCAGAAATTTTAGAAAGATCAGAAGTCAAGCGTTCTGTGGCTTCCTTACGTGAAATGTTTACTTTCTGAAGTGACGGATGTCTATGAAAAGACGTGGAAAAGTGCAGGGTGGTATCATCAGCGTAGGAGTGGACAGGACAAGAAGTTTGATTTAGAAGGTCATTGATGAATAATAAGAAGAGAGTGGGTTAAGGACAGCGAAGGCATGGAAAACATCACTGAGAAAAAATTTACAGGGTATCATGAAGTAGTCAGAGGGTGGAGGAGAGGGAGGAACAAGCCCTGAATCGTCCAAGGTAGAGTTTTTAGCAAAGGTATGAGCAAAGAGTTCAGCTTTAGAGATAGACGTGATAGCAGTGGTGTCATCTGGTTGAAATAAAGGAGGGAAAGAAGAAGAAGCAAAGTTATTGGAGATATTTTTGGCGAGAAGTCACGAGGGGAGTTAGATCTTGAAAGATTTTGACTTTCTATAAATGAAGGAGTTTTTTGGCTAGTTGGAGAAGAGACTTGGCATGATTCCGGGCAGAAATATAAAGTGCATGAGATTCTGGTGATGGAAGGCTTGTATAGCACGAGAACAAGCTGTGTTAAGCCAAGGTTTGGAAGGTTTAAGTTGAGAAAAAGAATGAGGAATGTACGCCTCCATGCCAGACACTATCACCTCTGTTATGCGCTCAGCACACAAAGACGGGTCTCTGACACGGAAGCAGTAGTCATTCCAAGGAAAATCAGTAAAATACCTCCTCAGGTACCCCCATCTAGGAGAGGCAAAACTCCGGAGGCACCTCCGCTTAGAGGGATCTTGAGGAGGGATTGGAGTGATAGGACAAGATACAGATATGATATTGTGATCGGAGAAACCCAACGAAGAAGAGAGGGTGACAGCATAACCAGAACGATTAGAGGTCAGGAAAAGGTAGAGAATGTTGGGCGTATCTCCAAGACGGTCAGGAATACGAGTAGGGCGTTGCACCAATTGCTCTAGCTCGTGGAGGATAGCAAAGTTGAAGGCTAGTTCACCAGGATAATCAGTGAAGGGAGAGGAAAGCCAAAGCTGGTGGTGAACATTGAAGCCTCCAAGAATAGATATATATATATATATATATATATATATATATATATATATATATATATATATATATATATATATATATATATATATATATATATATATATATATATATATATATATATATATATATATATATATATATATATATGCAGAAAGAGAGAGAAAGAGAGAGAGAGAGAGAGAGAGAGAGAGAGAGAGAGAGAGAGAGAGAGAGAGAGAGAGAGAGAGAGAGAGAGAGAGAGAGAGAGAGAGAGAGAGAGAGAGTATATAGTTAAATAGATAAATGGATAGATAGATAAGTTGATAGATATTCCCACTCACTTTTTGCACATTCGTCTGCCAATGCTTTCCATGCACACTCGCCTGCAGCACACACACACGCACACACACACACACACACACACACACACATACAGTAAACACATACACGCGTCAGTCCTACACTCACGCACTTTCTGGACGGACACACTCCCGCATATCGTACATACACGTTCACATATACCTGACTGTCGTGCTGCACACTACATATCACACCAGCTTGTCGCATGCACACTCTCCCCTGCCGTAAACACAACCCGTAACCATACACACACCAATAACTTACCAAACACGTCCACATGCTGTCAATCACAGTTTCCATCTATCACGCCAGCTTTGTAGTAACCCGAAGCACACGTTGCAAGGAGACTTTGCCTTAAAAATGAAATATTCTCTCCACCTTTCCAACCAATCAACTTTATTATTATTATTATTTCAGTAACCCAACATAATCCTACAAAACAAAAATATTACTATAGACGCTCTATCGTCTCCTTTGCCGTGAGTATATTTAAAAATTATAATAAAAATTTGCAGAAGTCCATTTTATTAAGCTGAGAAGAAGCGGCTTCATTCAGAAGCTTAGATATTAGACTATAAAGAAATAACTTATCTTTCTAAGCATTTCATTACACCTTCAGTAATTAGCGATCAGATTAGGCGTGGTTATCGGTTTGTAATTCACGTGCCTGTCTCAGTAACACATGAAGGATAAAGACATGGAGTTTAATTACCTTAATAT
>NC_087168.1:11419649-11422149 GCF_035594125.1 Scylla paramamosain
AGGCAAGGTGCAAGACAGTTTCGGAGAACAATAGGAGGGATCCCATCAAGTCCTTAAGCCTTCCGAGAGTTTAGGCCAGCGAGGGCATGGAAAACATCCCTGCGAAGGATTTTAATGGGCAGCATGAAGTAGTCAGAGGATGGAGGAGAGGAAGGAATCGTCCAAGGAAGAGTTTTTAGCAAAGGTTTGATTGAAGAGTTCAGCTTTAGAGATAGATGTGATAGCAGTGGTGCCCTCTGGTTGAAATAAAGGAGGGAAAGAAGTTATAGGAGATGTTTTGGCGAGTGCCAGAAGTCATGAAGAGAGTTAGATCTTGAAAGATTTTGACACTTCCTATTAATGAAGGAGTTTTTGGCTAGCTGGAGAACAGACTTGCCATGATTCCGGGGAGAAATATAAAGGGCATGATATTCTGGTGATGGAAGGCTCAAGTACCTTTGATGAGCCACCTCTCCATCATGTATAGCATGTTAGACCAATGGTTGGAAGGTCTTCGCCTCTGTTATGCGCTCAGCACACAGAGATGGGTCTGTGACACGGAAGCAGTAGTCATTCCAAGGAAAATCAGGAAAATACCTCCTCAAGTCCCCTCAACTAGCAGAGGCAAAACGCCGTTTTGGGGCATGCTGAGGAGGGACAAGATACAGATATGAGATTGTGATCGAAGGAGCCCAACGGAGAATATAGGGTAACAGCATAAGCAGAAGGATTAGATTAGGATAAGATCAAGAATATTGCGTTTCCAAGACGGTCAGAAATACGAGTAGGGTGTTATACCAGTTGCTCTAGGTCGTGGAGGATAGCAAAGTTAAAGGCTAGTTCACCAGGATGGTTAGTGAAGGGAGAGGAAGCCCAAGGCTGGTGGTGAGCAACGAAGTCTTCAAGAATGGAGATCTCAGCAAAATGGAAGAGAGTCAGAATGTACTCCATTTTGGAAGTTAAGTAGTCAAAGAATTTCTTATAGTCAGAGGAGTTAGGTGAGAAGTATACAGCACAGATAAATTGAATTTGAGAGTGACTCTGTAGTCGTAGCCAGATGGTTGAAAACTCGGAAGATTCAAGAACGTGGACACGAGTGCAGGTTAAGTTCTTGCGCACATGCACGCAACATCCAGCTTTGGATTGAAAATGAGGATAGAGAAAATAGGAGGGAACAGAAAAGGGGCTACTGTCAGTTGCCTCAGACACCTAAGTTTCAGTGAGGAAAAGAAGATGAGGTTTAGAAGAGGAGAGGTGGTGTTCTATAGATTGAAAATTAGATCTTAGACCGGGAATGTTAATGAAGAAAAAGTTGAGATGGGTGTCAAGACACTTAGGCTGCGTTTACACCAAGCGAATCGAATCGATTCAATTCATGGAGAATCATCCCAATTCATGATTCGTCATGATTCGCCACGTTAAATTCAATGGAATCGTTTACACCAAGCGAATCGAGTCAATTCAAATCATGGAGATTCATGGCGATTCAGAATCACTGATGCGCGCGGTCCCATTTTTTCATTAGTCAAGGCGAGTCAGCCGAGCAGGAAGCATCATGCATGTGGAACTCCTCATTAGTTTAGTGCAAGAACGACGTGCTATTTATGATCCTAGTGATCCTATGCACCGTAATCGTGATGTAATTGCTGCATTATGGACTGATATTGCTACATAAATGAAATTGGTATTCTGCTTCTTGATGGAGGGTCCCATCAACTCAACCAACATCTTAAATTGTTCTGTGGTCATCCTAAAGAAGTCATAAAACTTCTCCAGATTATTGACCAAATCTGGGAACAAATGTCCAAAGCTCCCAAATTCAGGTCTTCTAGAATTTATTGGATGCACCCATATTCGTTGCCTCCGCCTCCGTCTACGCTTTCTCAGCCACAGCAACAATGCTATTTCTGCAACAGCAAAGACGTCCATACTCCTCGAAGGCTGCCTTGGTACTGAATGATGTGTTAATCAGATTCAGTCGGTTGGAACTATACCGATTCAAAATGACTCGAGTCAAATGATTCTCCATGAATTGAATCGATTCGATTCGCTTGGTGTAAACGCAGCCTTAGGGTCAATATCAGAAGAGCAGTCCGACCTGGGGACATTTGTGGTCCCCTCCCCAGATGGGAGCTCCGAGGCTGGTGTAGGAGTCGCCATGATAATTTCGAATTTTGAGTGAAGTGAAGGGTGCGTGTGTAATTAGGTGCATGTAGTTTTTTGTGAAGGTAGAAAGTTGTCATTAGATGGTAGGGTGTGACTGCCCCCTGGTGTTGTGAAAAGGAGAACGTTCAGTGAGGTCACAGCTGTGTTTAAAAGTTCACAGCATCCCTGATTCAGTGCTTAAGACCTCACTAAGAGTAATTATCGTTTCGGCAGGTGTCTATTGCCTCCTCTGTTTTTAAAGAAGTAAAAACTCCACCGTACTTAGATTTCCTATTGAGACTAGGAACATTTATCGTGATGCGGCCATTTGCCTGATGACGAGGGCCTCTCACGTCCCTCTGTACGGTATTAAAAA
>NC_087168.1:11427149-11509649 GCF_035594125.1 Scylla paramamosain
TTGGGCATATCTCCAAGACGGTCAGGAATACGAGTAGGGTGTTGCACCAATTGCTCTAGGTCGTGGAGGATAGCAAAGTTGAAGGCTAGTTCACCAGGATGGTCAATGAAGGGGAGAGGAAAGCCAAAGCTGGTGGTGAACATTGAAGTCTCCAAGAATGGAGATCTCTGCAAAAGGGAAGAGGGTCAGAATGTGCTCCACTTTGGAAGTTAAAGTCAAAGAATTTCTTATAGTCAGAGGAGTTAGGTAAGAGGCATACAGCACAGATAAATTTAGTTTGAGAATAACTCTGTAGTCGTAGCCAGATGGTAGAAAACTCAGAAGATTCAAGAGCGTGGGCACGAGAGCAGGTTAAGTCATTGCGCACATAAACGCAGCATCCAGCTTTGGGTCAAAAATGAGGATAGAGAAAGTAGGAGGGAACAGAAAAGGGGCTACAGTCAGTTGTCTCAGACACCTGAGTTTCAGTGAGGAAAAGAAGATGAGGTTTAGAAGAGGAGAGGTGGTGTTCTACAGATTGAAAATTAGATCTTAGACCGCGAATGTTTCAGAAGTTAATGAAGAAAAAGTTGAGGGGGGTGTCAAGACACTTAGGGTCGTCGACAGAAAGGCAGTCCGACCTGGAGACATTTATGATATATACATACATATATATATATATATATATATATATATATATATATATATATATATATATATATATATATATATATATATATATATATATATATATATATATATATATATATATATATATATGTGTGTGTGTGTGTGTGTGTGTGTGTGTGTGTGTGTGTGTTTATATACATATAAGGACAGAAGGAGAATGAGGAATAAGAAATGGGAAAAAATAGCAAAGGAAAAAAGGTAACTTACGATGTGACAGTGGGGTTAGGAAAGAGGAACAGTAGTAGTAGTAGTAGTAGTAGTAGTAGTAGTAGTAGAAGAAGTTGTTGTTGTTGTTGTTGTTGTTGTTGTTGTTGCTGTTGTTGTTGTTGCTGCTGTTGTTGTTGTTGTTGTTGTTGTTGCTGTTATCGTCGTCGTCGTCGTCGTTGTTGTTGTTGTTGTTGTTGTTGTTGTTGTTGTTGTTGTTGTTGTTGTCGTTGTCGTCGTCGTCGCCGTCGTCGTCGTTGTTGTTGTTGTTGTTGTTGTTGTTATGGCAATGTGTGCCATTATTTCAGCTATCTTCATATTTACTGCTGCTATTACTGTTACTGTTCCTTTTTGTTCCCAGTGTGTAATCCGTCTATTCGTAGTTGCATTGTTTTGGCTTCCGGGTTTAAGCTCCTTGGCGGCGCTGTAGGGCAATCAGTGGGTCTTCTGCCTTGTCTTTGATCTGGCCTTTGTGTTCTAAGACTAAATTCACTCCTGCTTTGTCTTATCCGCTCTTCTCACTGTCTTTGTCTCTCTCTCTCTCTCTCTCTCTCTCTCTCTCTCTCTCTCTCTCTCTCTCTCTCTCTCTCTCTCTCTCTCTCTCTCTCTCTCTCTCTCTCTCTCTCTCTCTCTCTGCCGCAGTGCTGTCCCTTTTCTTTCATTACCTCGTCACTTTCAACATCTTTTTGCTATTTTCTCATTTCTTTCTCTTTTATACCAACTATTCCTTTTTTTCCTCTCCCTGTGCATGTTCTTTTACCAAGTCTTTATTTCTCTCTCATGCTAAATCCTTGCTCTGCTTGTCCCTTCTTTCATATTCTTCCCCCTTTCATTTGTTTCCTTTATTTACCATTCGCGTCACTTCACGTTAAGTTTATTTCCCCTTTCCTTACTTCCGCCGACTCCATTAGTCTCTCCTTCATCATAATTCTGTTGTGCATTCTTGGTCTCTTACGTTCCTTCGTTGGTTTCTTAATGCAGTTTCGTCCCTTTATTACACTTCCCTTCCCTGTTTTTTTCTTTTTTCCTCAGCGTCTCCTCCAGTTTCTTTGTCACATTTTTCTTTGCCACTTATATTTTTGGGGAAGTTGGGAAGCTTTTCGTTACATTATATATAGTTTTAAAGCGTGTTTCGTGTATTTAATTTTATCCTTTTATCAAAATTACATTCCCTCTTTTTTTCTCTCTCTTTTTTTGGCGTTTCGATTGGTTTCTTTTGGCACAATTTTCTTTGCCGCTTATATTTCCCGCGAGGTTTATCATGGAAGTGTCGCTTTTTCTTACATTATGTATATTTGCGTTGGACGCGTATTATTGCATATTCATTTCCTGTCTTATTTTCTTCAGCTCCTCCTTTGACTATCCTTCCATTTTTTTTTTTTTGTCAGTTCTGCAAAGAGATGCCATAGAAATTCCGAAAGCTTTTCATCATATTGTATATCTTTTTTGGATGATTAGTTTGATTCATCCAGTACTGTTTCTTTATTGCATTGTTGTTCTGTTTCCATTTTTTTATTACATTTTTTTTTTCTTTTGCTACTGACATTTCCGGGCAATTTATCATGGCGATTGTGTGCCTTTTTTCTACTTTATATATTTTTGGATGTCTAACATTGCACTTTCATTCTTGCTTTTTCAACTGCTCTAGAATTAATATGAATATTTCTCTCAGTAACAATATCCAGACAATTTATCATGAAAGATTCATCGTTTTTCCCTACATAATATATATATATATATATATATATATATATATATATATATATATATATATATATATATATATATATATATATATATATATATATATATATATATATATATATATATATATATATATATATATATATATATATATATATTTATTTATTTATTTGCATACCTATATCGAATATGCAGTTTTGTCTTATAACTGCATTTTGATTTATTAATTCCTATTTTTATTTTTTTTTGTATTCCTGATTGTACATTTCTAGGCAGTTTATCATAGAATTCGTCGCTTTTATTTATTTTTTTCTTAACGAGTACATATATATCTGTATGCCTGCATGGGTTGGATAAGAAAAAAATAAATAAAATAAATGTTTCTGCGCAGAGGACGAGAAAAAGGAGTGCTCTGTCACGCACCAAAGGGAAGGAGGCGAGAAGTATCTAAATCAACTTAGGAAGCATTAGTGACGTCCTCATACGCTCCCCTCTGAAGACGTCATGGTGGGAGACAGAAAAATGTAAGCCAATCAGGTTATTTATAATGGCTGAATTCCTTTTGCTTTCTAACTTTTTTTCTATCACTGTCCCTATGACGATGTTTGACTGCGTTATGTACGTCTGTCTGTCTATTTGTATCTTCATCTCGATCTGTCAGTCAACTAGTCAATCTATCGGTTATATCTATTTCATATTTTTTTTCCATCTCTCTCTCTCTCTCTCTCTCTCTCTCTCTCTCTCTCTCTCTCTCTCTCTCTCTCTCTCTCTCTCTCTCTCTCTCTCTCTCTCTCTCTCTCTCTCTCTCTCTCTCTCTCTCTCTCTCTCTCTCTCTCTCTCTCTCTCTCTCTAATTCGTGCACGTAATTAATCAATGCAATAGGCCGTTTAGGGACTTGAGACCACTGCTACAATTCACACTCCATAGGTGCCTTTATGAATGGCTTAATCATTAATGCGATGGCTTAATATAATGCTATCCTACCTTGTCCTATGTGATACACTAATTTAGTCGTAGGATAGTGTCGGTAATTGTTCATGGGACAAAGGAAATATTACATTATTTTGAGGTTAACGAGGTTACATACATTTTTTTTTCTCCTTTTTCATTCATACTAGTACATATTTTATTGTGTGTGTCTATGTGTGTGTGTGTGTGTGTGTGTGTGTGTGTGTGTGTGTGTGTGTGTGTGTGTGTGTGTGTGTGTGTGATGAGCACAGGCTGAATAGAATAATCATTCGTATGCTTATTACATTTTATTATTCATATATTAATTTATTTATTGTTAATTTCTCCACTGACCTTTAAAGATTTCGCGTCAAAACTAAAGATAAATTTAATAAGATAAAAGAATAGAGAGCTGCACATTATCAACTTCAACTTTGATATAAACATTCCTGAGTCTCATGTGCAGTGGCCGCGGTCTACTCTGTCTTCTCGGCACTTGGAGTACACCGAAGCAGCCTGAGTCCGGTTCATCCTTACGAAGCCTGGAGGCTTTATCTCTCTCGGCCAGGGAACGCTGAACACGCTCTCACGCGGCCTCTCCTTACACACCCTCACACAAATCCTGCACCTGCCTTTAAAAATTTACTTCCACTAGTAAAATGGAGGGTTTCTCTGCAAAATAAAATCTCGAGAGGCTATACCGTTAAAGGAAATTGTAGTCGGCACAAAGTCACTACATTGGTAAACTACTTTTTGCCAGCATTTGGTAGCGAGATGGAAGTGGATTTCCTATTCAGTCGCTTTCGCAAGACCTAGTTCAACTTCCAGGGTGACGGCGCCTCATACAGTTTTATCACGAGGTTATGAAGAGTTTCTGCAAGTTAGATGATGAATAAGGAACTAGATGTATGGAAGGGCAGAGAGGCCTTTAAAAAGATCAATAGGAGCACATAGGGGCGGAGGATAAACAAGAGGCGGGAAGGAAGGAATGTGTACGGGATATGTATGGCAGAAATATGTAAATTAGTAGTAGAGTTGTATTCGAGTGGAAACGTGAATGCGAAGTTATGGATATCACAGAAGAATGTTTAGTTTTGTGTTTATGATTAGATTTCATGATAGCATTGCAAGTCATTTTTCATGTAGGGAACAACAACCGGCTGAAATTAATCTTGGAGTGGAAATTCATTTAATCTTTTTGCATGTGTAATTTTTGTCTTACTGCATATATATATATATATATATATATATATATATATATATATATATATATATATATATATATATATATATATATATATATATATATATATATATATATATATGAAAAAAAAATAATATAAATGATGGAAGACAGCAAGTACCATAAATATTAATATTGTTGGGTGCATAATGTTATGAAGTGTTAGAAGACAAACAAGCCGCTTCTCAGTAAATTCGTGTATCCCTCGACCCCTAAAGACTTACTGCTGAGATATTTATATGCATGACTAATTAGTAACAAATATGATGGTGCTCGTACATTCTGATCTTCGCCAGGCGTTGGGATATACTAGTTGCGAAGTGCTCATTAGATTTAATACGCGTCTATCCCCAATAATTATCACTTGCATATTTCACAGCTTGCTTTCACCAACAACTCCCAATGTAACAACAACAGCAACAAAGGAACTAATTATCAGAGCGTTATATTAGGGATTAAAATTCATGTGAAAAAAAATATGTGAGTCTTAACACTTCGCGTAAAATACTAGTGAACTTTTGCCATTGCGAATGAAGCCCAACACAGGGATCAGTGTGCGACTTAGCGTGCTTGAAGCGTGGTGCATCCGACGTGTTTTTGAAGTCTGAATGAGTGTTGTCTCTGGAGGCAGATCGTCTATACCAAGAATAACATGTCATCGTCTTCAAAGGACATCGCGGAGGGCGTCGAACATTTGACGGTCGAGTGATCAAAGAAGAGGAGAAGGACGATGAGAAAATGAGTGTGTGTGTGTGTGTGTGTGTGTGTGTGTGTGTGTGTGTGTGTGTGTGTGTGTGTGTGTGTGTGTGTGTGTGTGTGTGTGTGTGTGTGTGTGTGTGTGTGTGTGTGTGTGTGTGTGTGTGTGTGTGTGTGTGTGTGTGTGTGTGTGTGTGTGCGCGTGCCTTTGCCTCTTTCCTCAAAGGTGCAGAATCAGTAAATGTATTTGTATAAGCATTTCGCATTTCCGGGTCTTGGAAAGTAAAGGTTACAATATTATAATCGTATACTGCAGCGGAGCATCTAAGGCATTTTATTCCACGACGAATTAATATTTGTATTTATGACAGAGTTCGATACATCTCTACGAATATCATGACTTAATTTACTATATAATTTCAGCTTGCACCTTTACAGAGAAGGGAGGCATGACATGGAAATTTTGTAGTAAAGGTCAAACATTTCCACACATACCGTCTATACCACCACAAAAATGGCCTCTGATGTGAAGGGTATTCATCATTACTGTGATATCATCTATCAATACTCCTTTCCATCAAATAATCAAATAGGCCTTAAAGGTTGGCGATCAAACCGTCCATCTTTCTTCATCACAGCGCCACACAATAGAGGGAGATGAAAGGACGCTTACACAGACACTCTCCTCTTACCATCCATTGCCTCGTCGTGATCTCCATAATAATCATCTTGTCATCATGTCCTAAGATTCTGGAGGGCTTGAAGGAAAACAGGAGTGTAGGTTCCTTCAGTATTTCTCCGAGGATACATTCACAGGCACAATCCAGAGTAAAAAGAAGGATTTCAAAACTTTTGCAGCCGCGAGGAAATATCGAGTAAGCGAATGCTGGGTTTGTGCGACGATGTATGTAAGTCATTCAAGCATGGAAATAAGTTACGAGGTATAGTGAAGGAGATATGTATATGTGAGCAACGAAATAAATTAAACCAATTCTCTCTCTCTCTCTCTCTCTCTCTCTCTCTCTCTCTCTCTCTCTCTCTCTCTCTCTCTCTCTCTCTCTCTCTCTCTCTCTCTCTCTCTCTCTCTCTCTCTCTTTTCAGGTGACAGGTGAAAGCGAGACAACAAAAATCGATGAAGTAAGATAGCTCACAAGAGAGAGAGAGAGAGAGAGAGAGAGAGAGAGAGAGAGAGAGAGAGAGAGAGAGAGAGAGAGAGAGAGAGAGAGAGATCCAATATATCAGTTGTTTACCAAGTGTGCGACAATAACATACATGTGCTGTTAAGTTTCTGTATCTCAAAGTTTGTCTGGGTTCTATGAATTGCTTTCCACGATACATTTTCCTTTACTCCAGAACTTTCTTTCAAAGACGAAAAACCTGGCAAGCAAAACGACACTGGGAGGTCAAGAGTAGCATCGTGATCTCAGCCTTTTTTTTTTTTTATTTTATCAATGTTTTAAAGTACATCCAGGTCAAGACACATAACATCTTTTGATTAAGTACATTCACGAGTTTATTCAATCCTACTGTGATGCCAGGGAGTAAAGGTTGTGGCTCATAAGTGAATAAAGGTACAACTTCGCATTATGCAATGTTACAGGTGAGATCAATGAAGCATATCTCTCATTGTAAAGTCCTGCCACAACTCAGCAACTGAAGGAAGTAACTAAGAGGATTGCAGTATTTTTAAATATTATAAGAGTTCTGTCTCTTACAAATTACTGAGATGTTTTACGAAATTACGAACATAAATTTGGCGTGAGAAAGTTACATCATGAAGATACATGACACTGCGATCCAGTGGATTTCTGAATTTTCTCGTGTAACTTTGTTATGCCTCTGTTCAAGGCTCTAAATCATACGAAATATTATCGACAACACAGTAACACAACTTTCACTGATTGTTATTCTTACCCGACCAGACGCAATATTATGTCCGCATTCATCCAAACGTAATGTCATGGACTTCAAAACAATTGGTGCGATAGCGATTCATTCTCTGGATTAAATGAAAATGAAAGCGTTATAATGTTTCCGTCATGAAAACTGTTGAAATCCATCACGTAATGTCTGGCTGCAGGTTTACGTATAACACTCATTCCGTCATTTTCCCAATAATAAATAGAATAATAAGCTGATAACATACACACAACCATGACTCAACCTGCAAAAGATATCCAAGCTCTTCTTTCTCATCACCTGAATTGAATATGCAACAGCTTTGCATATCAAAATGTAATTAAATTTATTAGACATATTACCCAATAATTAGATTACAGTTAGCTTAGCCAACAGCCACTAGTGTAATAAACCACAGATTACAGTTGTTTTCATTCCCTTAAAAACCAATTTTTAACTTAGTCACTAAATTGCTTCTATACACACAAAGGGTAAATATCTTTCTAATTTTAGAGTTCAATTTTCCTGGCGTGATTAGATGTTTTAAGCGTATCAAGTGCACCCAGAATTACCCAGCCCATTCCTCTTAATTAACACAAAGATCACAGGGAAATGTACGGTGCAATGGCTTTGCAAACTCAAACACCTAGCTGATAATACAAAAACTGCGCTGTTCAACTTGTTATCCTCAATAAACATTAGTCTTCACTTCGTAAGTAACGCTTAACAAACAATAGCCAGGGGATTTTAAGCTTTGATATTGACAACACTGGCAATGATTTACAAAAGGGACTAAACGATTACGTCCTCGATAAGAAAAATGGTGAAACATTGGTAATAGACTCTTAACAATGTTGGGGACATATTTATTTATTTACCTCTTTACATGATGAGCAGAAAGGAAGGAAGACAAGGGGTAAGCATCCTTAACAACACTGCTTGGCCTGCTTCATTGCTTTCGACCATCACTCCTCCCTGCTTCGTCATCTGATGTGTGTGAGTGTGTGTGTGTGTGTGTGTGTGTGTGTGTGTGTGTGTGTGTGTGTGTGTGTGTGTGTGTGTGTGTGTGTGTGTGTGTGTGTGTGTCCTCCCATCAGTTTATGTCTGCTACCGTGTATTGATGTGCTTGGAAGGTTTGTTGCCCCCAGCGGCAAGCTCACCCTTGCTAGGGGAACGAAGAATGTGTTGCTATACATCTCTTTGGGATAAACTTGCTGTGTAAAGGCTGTGTGTCTTCGTACCAAGGATGAATGTAGTTGACAGCAGTGATGCCAACAGTAAATTAAATGTCAAAACAAAACTCTCTCAAGGACTTAACAAAAGGCAGTATTTTTCTGTGACTCACATAAACACATCTTGAAGGAAAAACATGCAGCTTGGAAGTAAACTCTTACATTAATTCTGCTTTTCGAGTAAGAATTGCTATACGCAAACTCAGGACATTTTCACACGCACACAACCTTAGACACGTATATACATGCACACGCACACGCACTCGTACACACGCAAGCACAAGCACAAACGATGCGTCTTTAGAGGAAGAAAACTCTTGCTGGGGAGTTTCAAGGCTGAGTCTGGGAAAGAAGGGGGATGCACTTTCAGGACTTGTTAGCGACTCGGAAAAAAAAAAATTGAGCACCAAAGAGAGAGAGAGAGAGAGAGAGAGAGAGAGAGAGAGAGAGAGAGAGAGAGAGAGAGAGAGAGAGAGAGAGAGAGAGAGCATTTCAGATGACGTACCAGCTATGTGAAAAGAAAAAAAAAATACCTTTGGAACTCTGAGTGATCTAGATAAAGATTTGCGACAACCTTCATCTCTCCATTGTCTTTGTATTTGTTCGTCCGTTTTTGTTCGCCTCTGTCTGTCTGTCTGTATGTATCAGTGCAGTGCTCTCTCTCTCTCTCTCTCTCTCTCTCTCTCTCTCTCTCTCTCTCTCTCTCTCTCTCTCTCTCTCTCTCTCTCTCTCTCTCTCTCTCTCTCTCTCTCTCTCTCTCTCTCTCTCTCTCTCTCTCTCTCTCTCTCTCTCACAGAAAATGAAGTTAATATTTTTACGATTCTACTTCATGAATTTGTGTAAATGTAAACAATAGGATGTAAATATTTTTTAATTTTGTTCCACTATTTGTGTGTGTGTATGTGCGCGCGCGTGTGTGTGTGTGTGTGTGTGTGTGTGTGTGTGTGTGTGTGTGTGTGTGTCTGTGTGTTTGTGTGTACGTATGTGCGTTTATTTTGTGTAGCATTGCAAAGTTTTGGAATTATTCTCAGTCCATTTTCCTATAAAACTCTGGTCGTTGTGTATTACTTGCGCTTTTACCTCAATTGGATCCATGTATGACCATTACTTTTTTGCCCTAATGGAAAGCATATAAAGCATGAGCCTTTAAGCACTTTTCAAATTGCTTCCATTATTTTTGTTCTCGGCGCAGCAGTGGCACGATAAGAGAAGTGTAAGTCGACGGAATTGGGACTGACACAACAAGGAAGACTGATGGTTATCGCTAAATAATGACTCGCTCCACTACTGCACAGCTGCCTGCACACGATTTGATATGAGTTTGACAAAGAACTCATACGACTTGATATGAGTGTGACAAGCAGCTTACACGACTTATGCGGCAGATGTCTGACAAAGAACCCACGTGATTTGATAGGAGTGAGGCAAAGAATTTACTCAAGATAATAAGGTTTAGCGAAGAACATATGTACAAAACTTGATTGTAAGTGGCACAAGCCTGCACCACTTGATATGGATGCGATAGAGAACCCGTACGAACGAGTGTGACAGAAAACATAGATGTTTTAATGGAGTGTAACGTAAAACCACATCACTACTTGATATGAGTGTGATAGGGAGCGTACGTGATTTGAAAGGAATATGATAAAAGACCCACAAAATTTGATAGAAAGACTGTGCCAAAGAAAGTACATGATTTCATAGGGATGTGACAGAGGCATTGGACAGAGGGATTAGGAGAGCGGTGCCTTCCGGTTAGGTCAGGTTAGGTAGGTTCCGACGAATCTCTCCACGATTCAATTGTAAAAGTTTGACAAAGAGCCTTTATCCTGAGGAAGAAAATCCAAAAGATAAATTATACATTAATTTGTATTTTACTTTTAATTATTATCAGTTGTATTTTGGTATTTGTGAAAGCCTAGTTTGTAGTGATTTTTCTCCATTTTCATTTTAATCTCCCCTTATCTCTTTACTATGAGAAGATGTAAAGCCAGCAGAATTTTACTATACGTAGTTGTGCTACATTTCACATGTAATTCTCATCGATTGCAGTTGATTACAAGTTTTATGGAACCATTATGTGAGTCAAAATTTGGACAAAAATTTACATATATCATCCGATCCTATTTCACATTTAGTTCTCATTAATTACGTTTGATTATGAACCCTATGGAAACTTAATTCAAACATCAATTATCTGCATTTTTAATGGAAACATTCGGCTCATTAGTAGAAATTTGATGATATTGTATTTTTGACTGTCGAATGACACGTCATTCACTATTCTTGTGTATAAATGTCCCGCGTTAACTCACCTCAGTATATGCGATGCAGGCGAAAGTTAGGTCTTAATTAGGCGAACATTCCCTCATTACCATAACGCCGAGAGCAGGCTACTGGCACACACTCACAGCCACCGCCAGGGAAACATGTCATGCAGTAAGAGAACGTGAATCATGCCTCAGAATACAAAAACTCTCTCTCTCTCTCTCTCTCTCTCTCTCTCTCTCTCTCTCTCTCTCTCTCTCTCTCTCTCTCTCTCTCTCTCTCTCTCTCTCTCCTTCATTTTCTCTCTCCCAGGCAATGAATACGCGGCAGTATGCGTGCACTTGTGTGTGATGTAGCGCTTAGTTATTTATGGAGGTGATAACCACATGGATTTCCTCCCTACCGTCTCTCTCTCTCTCTCTCTCTCTCTCTCTCTCTCTCTCTCTCTCTCTCTCTCTCTCTCTCTCTCTCTCTCTCTCTCTCTCTCTCTCTCTCTCTCTCTCTCTCTCTCCTTCCATTACACGCTTCTTCTTGCCTTCATTTCCCAGCCCTTCATCTTTTCTTGTTTCCTTTGGCATCCAATGATTTTCCTCACCCACTCCTACCTTTTTCATTTAGCCACACACACACACACAGAGAGAGAGAGAGAGAGAGAGAGAGAGAGAGAGAGAGAGAGAGAGAGAGAGAGAGAGAGAGAGAGAGAGAGAGAGAGAGAGAGAGAGAGAGAGAGAGGGAGGGAGGGAGGGAGGGAGGGAGGGAGAGAGAGAGAGAGAGAGAGAGAGAGAGAGAGAGAGAGAGAGAGAGAGAGAGAGAGAGAGAGAGAGAGAGAGAGAGAGAGAGAGAGAGAGAGAGAGAGAGAGAGAGAGAGAGACTGTGCAATCAACTACATATCCGTCTATTCTTAAAGCTTTGCAATCTCTCAATCAGGAAAATACCCAGGTGTTTGAGGTGGACGTAAACTAGAACGAGAGAGAGAGAGAGAGAGAGAGAGAGAGAGAGAGAGAGAGAGAGAGAGAGAGAGAGAGAGAGAGAGAGAGAGAGCCATATATCTTCCTCAGGATCAAGTGTTATAGATACGCCAGTGTATGCCAGACAGGACGTGCCTTGACTTATGCTTCCCAAAATGATGGAACTTTAAAAGTTTTCATAAGATGTTCAGAAGCTTCCAAGTCCTTCCGCGTTTGAAGGCTATTCTTCGCCTGTCGGTTTCTGAAAAGTGCCTGACGAAAATGTGGAAATATTAGCATACATCAGTGCTGAGTATATTTCTTCTCTTTGAGGTGCAAGGTACACTGGAATACTGAAGAAACATGGAGTCTTTGTGTCTTATGCAAGCCAGTGGCACGAGAAACCTGTGTGTGTGTGTGTGTGTGTGTGTGTGTGTGTGTGTGTGTGTGTGTGTGTGTGTGTGTGTGTGTGTGTGTGTGTGTGTGTGTGTGTGTGTGTGTGTGTGTGTGTGTGTGTGTGTGTGTGTGTGTTTAAATGTAGGTGTGTGCGCATTTTTACTAAATCCATACCAAAGTAATATAATGATATGGTAAACAATATAATAATATGAGCCTTTAAGACTTACTACAGGACAGAGGTGCTCTCAGCCGTCTCAACTTATCTCTGTCAGCTGGTCGTCTATTCCAGGCGGACTAAGAAATATTTCTGACCTTAATTTTTTCAACTGACCTGGCTTTATCTCTCTCTCTCTCTCTCTCTCTCTCTCTCTCTCTCTCTCTCTCTCTCTCTCTCTCTCTCTCTCTCTCTCTCTCTCTCTCTCTCTCTCTCTCTCTCTCTCTCTCTCTCTCCTATCATTGTTTAGTTACTATTCTCTTGTTGTAACTGTCTGGTTCCTATCCGGTGCCATATGACTGCTATGTTGCAGCGTCTTCCCTTTTTCTTTTTTAAATCAATCAATTTATCGTGTCTTATCCAAATTGCGGTCATATCTTCAGCTTTGGTGTACCTCTCTGATCTATGTTCGCTTCTTAACTCTCCGTGTTAGGGCGAACATTATTCTGTTCAATCCCTTTTGGACACTCTAAGGTTTTTGTTCCAGGGTTCTGGTAAGAGTCCACGGTTGCAATGCCGCCCCATCATTCACTGCTAAAGGTCACTGACGCCATAACTTTCCGGCTGACATCAGCAGCCGGACTTTTCCATCACAGTGTTTTTTTTTTTTTTTTTTTTTTTTTGCTAATGTGATTTCAGTCTTATCGTAGAATTTGTCCGTTTAAAAAACAATAAATACTTTCCAGCGCCCACTAACCTTGGGTCTTTATAATCCTATACCTGTGTTGCTGCTTTGACTTTGTTCATTGGTAACCAGAAAATAAGATAAAATTTATATTAACTAACTAATGAAAAAAAATAAATAAATAAATTAAAACATTTAGGTACTGTAGTTATCTGAATATTCGTTCTATAGATTTCAACAGAAATTCACAGACACTAGTTTATAAAATATCGTAATATCTGTCTTTCTAACTGCTGTCAGATTATAATTATGTAATATACAATGAATTTCTCTGAACAATGAATTACACTGCATTGAGGTAAAAAAAAAAATGTGTATGTAAACTTATCAACAGCACAGATTTTTTTCCAGTAGTAAATGGGTTACAGACTACAATTATACGTAAAAAAAAAAAAAAAATGAATAAAATAAAAAAATAACACTTTTATATTTCGCATTACTTAAGATGTTCTGAAGAATCTCTCAGCATTAAAGTCTGCCGTGAAATACACGAAAATAAGACTAGTAAGATAATTGAAACAGTCATTCTTCAGGAGCATTACTACCACTAGCCTCTGCTCGTATTTCTTGAGCGTTTAGGGGGATTATCTCATATGCTTTGCCGTTACGAAACTCTCTCAGGTCGCGGCGCACTCCAGGAGGCGTGTATCTCTCCCGAACATGACTTGCATTCCGACCCTTACATCCCTCGCACCACAAAACGTCAGACTCTGTGATGGCCATGCCTTCCCGCCACACCATGCACTACGTTCTCCCCGGGGCGTGAAGATGGCAAAAGTATGTGCCAGCTATGCATCATTCCTATGTAGTCTCTCTCTCTCTCTCTCTCTCTCTCTCTCTCTCTCTCTCTCTCTCTCTCTCTCTCTCTCTCTCTCTCTCTCTCTCTCTCTCTCTCTCTCTCTCTCTCTCAAGTTCTTTTCTGTCTATCTATCTATCTATCTGTCTATCTATCTTTCTCTATTTTCCAGACAATTAATAATATATGAATTTGTGCAGACTAGTGATAAGTCTGTGTGTTTTGTGATTGGAGAAAATGTAATTATGAAATATGATTACATCTCAAAAAAAACAAAAAAAATGAAGCATCGTACGAACAGATCAATGCATTTTGTTGAAGAACGTTTAATTCAATAAATGAAGTATTGCTTCCAAATGATATATGGAGTTCATTTATGCTTCTATTCTCACCATATAAAGACAGTAGAATCAGAAGTCGTTTACCATAAAAGCATAAAGACATTTGTTTCCTTCATCACGTAAATATTTTTTTGGAAACGCTGTTCACATGGTTTACATATTGAAGGCTCTCATTACTTACTAGAGTTGAAGGTATTTGTTCTTCATTTCATTACTGTTTGTAGTCGAGAGACAGAGGCATCATATTAAGATGTGGATAGATAGTGTAACTTAATACCACTTAGTATTCGAGAATGGAGTGTTGTCTTCGGCGAGATAAATTCATCCAAATATTGACTCGCCCATTATCTTCGCGAAGTCTGTGGGGAGACATTGACTATCCAGAGAGGCAGACACATCACTTCGTTTATCTCTATTGCCTCTGTGATCTGTATATTCTCTCTCTCTCTCTCTCTCTCTCTCTCTCTCTCTCTCTCTCTCTCTCTCTCTCTCTCTCTCTCTCTCTCTCTCTCTCTCTCTTTCTCTGTGTTTTCTTTTAAAACCACACACTCACACACACACACACACACACACACACACACACACACACACACACACACACACACACACACACACACACACACACACACACACACACACACACACACACACACACACACACACACACACACACACACACACACACACACACACACACACACACACACACACACACACACACACACACACACACACACACATATACACAGATCTCATCGCTTTCTTAGTGTGTTGAGAATCATTAACTCTCCCTCTAATTGCAAACGTAAAGATTGTCTTTCTCAACAGCCGAAGTGCATTACTAATCAGATATTGGAAGGGTGTGGGGTTGTAGGGATGAGGGAATGCGGGGCATAAGAAATTAAGAAATAATGTTATCGATATAGGGTCTTCATTTTCTTAAAAAGAAAATGTCATAAGTAAAGAGACCAGAGGTTTTTCCATTGTTTATGTCTTACCCTTTCCATCTTATCGTATCGGTAAGTGCTTACAACTATTACTATTGTAATTGTTTTGGAAATCATTAACACAGTGTTTGAAATGAGTGAGGGCCATGACAATTAGCAAACACTGCGAGGATGAAAGTAATTGTAAATATTAAAAACTCACCCTCTTCCTTGAGGACTGCAGGAGTGGCTGGTTACGAGGTGGTGGTGGTGGTGCTAGTGATGGTGGTGGTGGTGGTGGTGGTATCTGCTGCTGCCTCGCCGCGGTTCACGTCTTTCCTCACGAGGAACGTACCAGAAAGTCTGAACCCTTTTGTTTGTGTGACGACAGTAACTGTGAAATGACTCGCCTTGATCTGACGGATAAGTTAACAAGAGATGGTTGAGTCTCGCCTGCTGGAATGACAGACGGCGGGATGGCTGAGGGAGGAATAGCAGGATGCTGCCGCACTCACCTCACCGTAAACTGCAGGAAACCTGTTATAACTGTTTTCCTTGTACAGCCACACGGAAACCTCTGTCTGTTAATCTTCCTTGCTTTGATGCCTTTTCACAGTTACTAAGATGTGATATTTCAAGTTATATATTTGGTGCTTTAGTTTCCTCAGTCAGTCAGATGCTGAGAGTGCCAGGTTCCTCTAGCTCAGTGTCTGTGAGGTGTGCTTTCGGACCCCTCCAGTTGGAAGCAGAGTGGGAGACACGCGACTCTGAGCGTTGGAGGAACGGGGATGTGGTCCGCGCGACGGTGAGCGGGAGAGTGAGGTGGCGAGGATGGCGGCTCACTTCTCTTCCCCGCCAGCCAGTCCGGCCCAGCCTCCCCTCCCTTGTGTGACTTTTTTTTTTTTTTTTTTTGCGAGTGTATATATATTATGTCTCCGTGTATTGGTTGTGCTGATATGATGGCGTTAATTACACCTTTCGACACGTATTGCTTCAAATAATGATTTTGTTCGTAAAGGAGAATTGCACTCATAAATGTCTTGCTTTTGTCAAGTGGTTTAGCGTCATCCCCCCCCTCTCTCTCTCTCTCTCTCTCTCTCTCTCTCTCTCTCTCTCTCTCTCTCTCTCTCTCTCTCTCTCTCTCTCTCTCTCTCTCTCTCTCTCTCTCTCTCTCAGGCACACACACACACACACACACACACACACACACACACACACACACACACACACACACACACACACACACACACACACACACACACACATACATAATTAAAGAGACGTACATTAACTTTTGTAATAAATATTCGACGCGTGACATGGTTTTGCCAGCTAGTCGCACCTCGGCCTCTCGGGGTTTAGGAAAGACACTCCATTAGTGCCAGGCGGGGGCACCTTTATGCTTGCTGCGTGACATCAAAACACAGACTTTTATTATGAACGGGGCAAGGTGTGGATTATAAACAAATGTTATTGTTATCATTATTTCTGGAAGGAAACAAGTGAATATTTATATATCAACCACAGAAAATAATTTGCTTAAAAATTAATAGTGATGAACCGACTCCCACATAAATATTCTGTACCCATTTTATTATATTTTGTGGGAATACTTAACTTATAAATCTCAGAATAGTATGAATATTTGTCAGATTAGTAAAGCTGTCAGTATTTCGACGATTCCAGTGCTGAGTCACGTTCTTTGAAAGTTAATTCGAATTAGAGACCATTATACATACATCAAAGAAGTAAGTAGGCTTGATCATAATTACAAGTGATGCCCACCCCATGATGCTGTGGGCGGCTCAGGGACAGGTCACTTAATACTCCTCGTCGGCGTCACATCTCGGTGAAGCATCATCTAACGAACCCACGGCAGAATATTGTCCTTGTTTTATTTGTGATAAAATTAAATGAAAACTCACTTAGTTGCATCATTTCACTATAAATGAAGAGAAGCCTAATTGTATTTGCATTAGATATATTTGTTTTATTTATCTATTTAAATATTTTGTCTGCGATCACAATAAATTTTCTATCGAAAAAAATATATGGCTTTTAATTGTTTGTTTTCTTCGTTTTAAATTACTACTGAATAATCTAATGATTTGGATCACTGCGTCATGGACAGTTTACAATTTCCCTGTTGTATTTTTTTTTTTTTATCTTGACTCTATATTGTTAGAGATTTTATTTGTTATTGTTATACCTCCTCTGTGCTGCAGAGAGTCGAGAGTTAATTGTTTCAAAGTGTTCATTTGCTCTTGAGTGGCTGCTGCATAACCCGAGACACAAGCTGTTGCGTCGGCACTGGAGTAGTGACTGGCTGGGATGGTGTAATGCACGTTGTGTGGCGGCATTCTGCTCGGCTTGGACTTCTCAGTGGATGTGTATATGAAATGAAAAATAATCTCTCTCTCTCTCTCTCTCTCTCTCTCTCTCTCTCTCTCTCTCTCTCTCTCTCTCTCTCTCTCTCTCTCTCTCTCTCTCTCTCTCTTTCAGAACATTTCAAATTCCCGTCACTAAGTGATGTTTTTCTTTCCAAGCTTGCGTCAGATATTACATACATTCAGGTTTTCGTAATTAGAACACTTTTGTATTATATTTTCATTATAATAGGGTAGATATTGGAGCGCTGCTGTCACCATTTTGGCCTGTATTAGCTTGCCTCTCGACTCTCATCCCTGCCTGCTAATGGCTCGCTGTTATAGCATGCTGCCGCAACGGCTCCCGCCCGTGCCCACACAGGATGCCTGTGGCGACAATGATGGGTAATTTGGGTATTCTTGGGTGACATAACGATGGGAAAATGTTCTTTATTAACCGTTCAAAATTATACGTGCGCACACACACACACACACACACACACACACACACACACACACACACACACACACACACACACACACACACACACACACACACACACACACACACACACACACACACACACACACACACACACACACACACACACACACACACACACACACACACACACACATTGTGAAATTAAATACAAATTAGTGAGAGTGGGAGGAAAATTTTAGAAATAAAAACACCGGTAAAATACCTAACGTTAGGAGGGCAGATTTTGAGGGATTAAAAAGGTACCTCAGAGGAGTTGACAGGCAACGGACGCAGGGGGAGGGAAGGTCCAAGGAGTTATGGGAGATAAGGCAAGGTGAGGGATGTGAGATGAGGTGTGAGGGTGAAGGGTAGGAGGAGGCGAGAAGGGTACGGAAGGGTTGGAGGAGTGAGAGAGAGGGAGATATGTGTAATTATGTCGGAGGGACAAGTCATGCTGAGATGGGCGAGGTGAGGTCGAGGCGAGAAGATGGAGTGGAGAGGATGGACGGGGTCGAGATGAGATTAGGGGAAGTGGATGTAGATGAGATGTATAAATATTTCGTTGATAAATTACATACAGGACAGTTAGCAAACATACCTTATAGAGCAATAAGATCACAGAAAAATTATCCTAAATGGATGATAGGGATGGAGGCAGGGGGAAGAGGTTTTAAGGCCACATTATGATAAATTAGTTAGAGCAGACAGGAGGTTAACGAGGAAAGCTAAAAACAATCATTCTGAACGACTATTTTTAACCGTCTTCACCCAGAAAAACATACAGGAAATGCCGAATAGTTAGGAGATGTTTAAAGCAGAAGAGAATGAGAAGCTGATAGATATTATCATCATAGGAGATAGATCATTATCAGGAGATAGTGGAACAGGAGATAGATAGGCTGAAAAGTTCAAGTCACCAGGACCAGATGAAATATATCCCAGAGTACTTAAGGAATGCAAAGGGGTTATTAGTGAACCGTTAGTCTCTGTCTTTAGGAAATCACTTGAGTCAGGTGAGGTACCGGTAATGTGGAGGCAGGATAATGTAGTACCCATCTTTAAGAAAGAAGATAGAACTTTAACGTCTAATTATAAACCTGCCAGCTTAACCTCTACTGTAGGTAAATTAATGGAGTCAATAATAGCGAAGAACATTAGGGAGCATCTAGACAAACATAACTTGATAAATTAGTCACAACATGACTTCACGAAGAGGAAGTCTTGCAGTAAGGTTTACGAGGCGGCAGACAGTGGGGATAGTTATGACATCCTATATCTGGACTTTAGTAAAGCGTTTGACAAGGTACCCCATCAGAGGCTCCTGAGAAAGGTTAGGGCGCACGGGATAGATGGGAGGGTGTTAGACTGGATAAGGTCGTGGCTAAGCGACAGGCGACAGAGTTGTAATAAACGGCTCTAAATCCGAGTTTGATCAAGTAATTAGTGGTGTGCCACAGGGATCAGTATTAGGGCCATTGTTGTTTGTAATATATATCAATGACTTGGATAGTGGGATTAGGAGTGATGTTAGTAAATTTGTGGGTGACACGAAGATAGGTAGATTAATTAGGTCAGAATCGGATGCCATCGCCTTGCAGGCAGATTTGAATAGGATGAACGAATGGACAGACAGATGGCAGTTTAACATCAACAAATGCAAAGTACTTAACGTAGGTAGAGGAAACCCACACAGTAGGAACACAATAAATAACGAGGCTCTGGTAGATTCAGGGTACAAAAATAGATTTAGGAGTTACAATTAGCTCTGAACTACATCTAAGAAAGTAATAGCCAGAGACCGGAAATAGGGCAAATAGGGTATTGGGATTAATTTTTAGGTGTTAAAAATAGAAGCCTCGAAGTAATAATAAAGTTATATTTGTCGCTGGTCAGACCTCATCTAGACCACGCTGTGCAGTTCTGGTCCCCATACTGCAGGAAGGATATAGGTCTATTAGAATCAGTACAAAGGAGAATGACTAAAAGGATACAGGGGATGAGTAGTATTCCTTACGAAGCGAGACTGAAGCTGTTAAATTTGCATTCTTTAGAGAGACGTATAGGTTAAGAGAGGACCTGATAGGAGTCTTTAAATGGTATAAGGATTATAGCAAAGGCGACCTAAGCAAAATTCTTAGGATCAGTAACCAGGATAGAACAAAAAATAACGGGTTCAAGCTTGAAAAATTTAGGTTTAAAAAAGACAGGAAGAAATTGGTTCTCAAATAGAGTGGTAGATGAATGAAACGGACTCAGTAATCATGTTGTTAGTGCTAAGTCATTAGGGAGCTTTAAGAGAAGATTACAAAGATTTATGGATGGGGATGATCGGTGGAAATAGGTAGGTATGATTCATACAGGGACTGCCAAGTGTAGGCTTGATGGCTTCTTGCAACTTTCCTTATTTCTTATGTTCTTATGTTCTTACACATACACACACACACACACACACACACACACACACACACACACACACACACACACACACACACACACACACACACACACACACACACACACACACACACACACACACATGCGGTTTTTAATAATTTAGTGTCAAATCCGCCATTTAGTGCTTATAACCTTAATTTGTGTACTTAGTAAAACAATTGTACATATAACATAATTCGCTTTATTGAGTAAGACAAAGTGTCTTATTTTTTCTTATCTCTTTATCTGCAAATCGAACATATTCTGTCCTACATTTTTTTTTTTTCAGAGTTCACAACGATAAAAGTGGCCATACCTTCAGAAGATTTAGATGATGATAATATTTATGTAACTAAAAAGTAGGAGAGCTACTGCTAAAGAGATTTAATTTGTCAGTTTGAATGTTTTTCCGAATTCATCATATAGGTGAAATATTGAATAATTGTGACAGCGAAGTATGAAGTGAGAGAAGTGATCTCCTGAGTATTTTCTGATTCAGGAACCATACAGTCCACTCTGGCGGTTGGCTGTCATTCAGCACGTTGTCCTCTTCCTGAAAAATAGTACTCTTTTCATGAATATTACACACACACACACACACACACACACACACACACACACACACACACACACACACACACACACACACACACACACACACACACACACACACACACACACACACACACACACACACACACACACACACACACACACACACACACACACACACACACACACACAGACAGACAGATAGTACTCTTTTCATGAATATTACACATACACACACACACACACACACACACACACACACACACACACACAGAGACAGACACGCAGAGAGAGAGAGAGAGAGAGAGAGAGAGAGAGAGAGAGAGAGAGAGAGAGAGAGAGAGAGAGAGAGAGAGAGAGAGAGAGAGAGAGAGAGAGAGAGAGAGAGAGAGAGAGAGATTGGGCTGATGTAACAAAAAATACTGAGATCAGTGTTTTTAAAGGAAATAAGGGTCGAGGCAGGGCTGAAACTAGTCTTCTGAGAAATAATTTAAACTTTGGCTGAAGACCCTCAAGCAAACAGATCTATCGTAATGCCTCTAAACCATATAGTTATTTGCTCTTTTCACAGTCGATTACTACAATACCGTAACGTCATGCATGTCAGTTTGACCTCATAAGTAATGAAAAACTAACGCTGAGTGTCTCGTGAGTGTCTTGCAGACGGCAGTACTGCATCATCAGTCACACCAGACTATCTGTAACAGAAAATAAATGTTTTAGTTTTTAAGAAGTCAAGTTTCATCGAAACTGCTTGAAAAATTAATTAATCAAATATGAAATAAATGATAATGCATGCTTAATTCAGTTCAGAGTTTGACATGGCTTGCCTTGTAATTTTTTCTTTCTTCCTGTTGACAGGCAAAGATATTTTACTTTCTTAAGGGAAGGCGAAGAGACAGTGCACCATCTGGTTATTCTTGTCTTTGTTTCCTCAAAAGGCGTCTGTTGAAGCAGCGGATCATAAAATTTTTGGAATTAGAGAAAAGTTCGTTTAGTGACCTATGCACCTTCCTCCCAAAGTATTGTATGTATTAGTAGTTCAAGTGCTTAACTGCTCACCCTGAAACAAGCCCAGTGTTGGGTATGGTGGACCCCTCGTGGTCGTCATAATGGACGGAATCGACAGTTACGGTCTCTTCAATGTAGTGCGTGTAACAGATCATCTCATGTTTCTGTTAAGGCGTCACAACATTAGTGTTAGACTTTATCTGAATGATTAAGATTTGAAAAATAAATCATAATTATCAATTAAGATGCCATGAAAATTTCTTTTATTAACTTTAATTTCAAAACCAACCTTCATTCACTTGAGCCAACCTGCACCGCCCACTATCCAGCAGGTGAGACTGAATGAAACTTCAAGACAGTGACGATCTTTGCGAGGACACAACTTCAGGAACTTGAAAAAAAAGATAAAATTGAATAAGAAAAGAGTGTAAACAGAGGATTCACCATTACTCTTGGTTGTTTTTAGTTTCTTCCTACACATACTCGTACTCGTTCAGGAAACTAACTATTAATAATGTGATTGTTAACCTTTCAATGGAAAGTAATTTTCATTAATAATGAAAGTAATCTTAATAGGTATGGAAAACAGCAACTGCAAGCAGGTCGAAATCCCTACATTACTAATTTTCAGTATCTGTGTTTCCCGCAAAAATCTTATTGATCGTTGTAAAGTCTTGCAAAACCAAAACATTTTGCTTACGAGAGATGATTAATCGAGGAGAAGAGTGTTCCCCTTCACATTCGTAGATCTGCAAGTCGCTCCTTTCCTGTGATATACTGCTGGGAGAGTCACGACCCCCCATGGTGGCCGCAGGGACTTCACAGCTTTTTCGCTGGTAGAACGGGGAGGCGAGAACGCTTTCTTCGTTGCTCGGCATCACTATTGCGTCCACTTGTAAGACGTCCACTTCTGTAGAAGATTTTTTTCACCATTACAACAGGACTTCCTAAGGGCTGTGAAGAATGTATTCACCAAGTTCCAATAGTCACCTGCAATGTTGGGATTCCTGGCCCAGGTGGGCTGACTGCTGGGTCTTGGTGGCTTCTGCACCTGCAACTCGAGTAGGTTGGGTGTATGCCTGCAAAGTGGGGACACTTTGCCCTTACAGTCCCCGGTGGTATCCTTGGCATCCGCCATGCCCCTGCGCAACGCGGTGCGGCGGTGATGTTGATGGAGCAGGAATGCACACACCAGCACTGTCACCAAGAGAGTGTTTTGTATAGTTTGTTGATGTACGAAGCCTTCCGTCAGTATATACCATACCAGTGCAGTAGGCAGCAGTCATTTGACATCCATCGAAACTGTGCACCTTGGAATAAAGAGGAACTTTCGGTCTTCGCTCTGGTCTCGATACTCACAGATAAGGAAGATGCACCACACGACGATGGTGACCAGGACGCCCACGGGCATCTTGAGGGAGGTCTGGCTCACGTCAGGCAGTTGGCAGTGCTGTCCACTGAACCCCGCCGGGCAAGAGCACACATAGCCTGAGTGTCCATTTGCTAAGACAGAGTGTTGTATCAGAGAAAGAAAGACAAAAAATTGTAGAGGTATAGACAGTATTGAGGAAATATCACTAGTAGTCGGTTTTAGGTGTCATTCACCAGCAGTGCATCCCGCTGAGGACTTTAGCATTTACCTGGCTGAGTGTTGAAGCATGAGCCGCCGCTAAGGCAAGGTTGCCATGCACATTCGTTCTTGTCCTCACACCTCAAGCGGTCCCTACTCAGCACACGGCCCTCCCCACACCTGCAGCAGCGGTACTGCGTCACTCACACTTATATTATGCTAACTACAGATATACACATGCACTGAATTATGAGTAATATGATCATAGAACAATGAGCATCGGCCACCGACCCACAGTGGTAGGATCTCCAGGTATCGATACAGGACAGCGGGGATCTGCAGGAAACGTTGGCACAGGCCGACGGTGCGACACAGCCTTGCTCCACACCTGTGAAGGCGCTAGCCTGGCTCCAGGGTGTGCTGTTTACAGCTGGCGGAAGTGATGCGCTTCGGCTCGAGATGCGCAGGTCATCGATGCAGCCTGTTGGAGAACACGACTCTTTTTTTTTTTTTTTTTCATTGTCTCAACACGTTTTGTGTGTTACACTAGACACGAGCAATGTCGAGATTTTGTTTAGGTAAAGTCTTACCGTCAAAATAATCGTTGTTGATTTTAAGAACTCCCGTGTCCTGAAAGTATGGAGACCCGCCCACGCGGACGCCCTCCTGCTTGTCCACATTCAGCAGCTGCTCTCCTTCCAGCACCAGCGAGGCGTTGTACAGGTCGCCGTCCCCGTCGTCTACTTCTAGGAATGTTGCCGAGCCGTACCTTACATGATAAACTCCTTGACAACCTCGGTCAAATTAATTTTTACTTCTTCATAAACCACAGGTGAAAAAATAATATCGATCTTGTAAGGAATAAGATGCATTATTTTATGACTGTGTAAGTTATCGACCAGTGGAGTGTCGTAAGTGTAAATTCAGGTGATCAGAAACACCAAGGTCACTAAAATGTTTCGTAAAAAGTATTTACGTTTAAAAAATGTTAATGTTTCCATGCTATTTGAAACGAAAATCTGCAGTAGATTTATATATTTGAAATATCCATAAATTTTCATCATGATAAAATAAATCAAAGACAGTCTCTCTAAGTAATCAAAACAATGTTTTCATTACTTATGTATGTTAATTACATCACAAGTCATTAAACATGGACCAGGTTGAGGTTCACTGAAATGTCAGTCTATAGCTTATATTTCACAGAGAGCCCTACCTTGTAGCAATGAGGGAGTGCCAGTGACCATCTGTGAGGGCGGCCCGCGACAGGCACAGCGTGGACGGTGGTCTTGGCTGAAGGTGCAGCACCACACACAGGCGGCCGCCTACCAGCTGTACCGACCAGCTGTCCCGGCCGTGCTGCGATGACAGCACTACCAGCTCGCCTCTCCTCCTCAGGGTGCGGAACCTGCGGGAAGGAAGTAGTGACAGGAAGTGGCCGCGGCCGGCAGCTGCAGCACAGAGCCTCGTAAAGGTGTCCACGCGTACCTGAGGGTGATGGAGGTGGTGTAGGCCAGCGGTGAGAAGGAGAGGGCCAGCTTGACATAGCTGTTGGGGAGAAAGGTGGTGGGCGTGGTGGGCGAGGCACAGCCCGGGCCGCCCCACCCTGGCTGGCATTCACATCGCAGGGACCCCGGTGATCCCTGACATCTGTAGAATATATAAGGAGTCTTATGACATTTACAGTTTTTGGTTAGAGGTAAACATAAAAAAAAAGGACTTTCTCAAGTAGGAATGCAACATGGGTTTGCCATCGCGTTAGGTATATTAAATTTTACTTATTGTTGTATTATTTCACGCCTTCATCAGCCAGCTACTTATGTAACGCCAGAGAAATATATGCCTATAAGAAATATTTAGACGTATACATCAATAGAAACTGATATGAAACGCACTAACCTGCCGTGGAGACCACAGTGGAGATGGTTGGCGTGGCAATCTGTGGCAAGACATCCCGGACTGCTGGCTCTGCTTAAAACGCCGCTCCCCAGATCCACTAGCTGCGGGAACCACTTAGCATGAGGTGAAAATGTGGAATTCTTAAAATAAAAAAAAATAATGAATGTCTGTTTTTAAGGTATCTTTATGATGATAACTGATTCAGTAGACTTCAGGGACAGGAAGTTAATCTATAACAATTTTCTTTCACATGCTGATATCAAACTGATATCACTTAACATTACCATTCATTCTTCACTACTCAGATTTAAAACCGATTATTCATCGGTTTTGGTGAACAAAAATTTCACATCTCTTGCATGAGACTTACCTCTCCGTTAACCCTGAGGTTCCTGATGCAGCCATGGAAGTGGGTAGGCTTTAGTGGCGCCATCTCTTCGACTGTAAAGGTGGTCGCAGGTTGCGCCAGTCCGCCCAACTGTAGCACCCCGCTTGAATTGAGGATGCGGTCGTTCCGCGGCAGCCTGGCGGCCGCCCGGCACACATAGGCTTCGGGAAGTATAGGAGTTAACGTCCGGTTCCCAGCGGAAGAAGAGGTAGGTGTTTCGTCCCAACTGTCACCTAAACACAGGTCCACGATCATCTCCACCTGCTGCGGGTAGAAGGAAGCGTGTGTGTGTGTGTGTGTGCATGTGTGTGTGTGTGTGTGTGTGTGTGTGTGTGTGTGTGTGTGTGTGTGTGTGTGTGTGTGTGTGTGTGTGTGTGTGTGTGTGTGTGTGTGTGTGTGTGTGTGCGCTCTCCCACCGCCACATAAGGGGTGGACGGACGGAGACATTCTCTAACCTTCGTGAACTCAGTGCACCTCACCTCGTCCTTCCAGATGAGGTCAATCCTGTGCCATGTGTTGTCAGCCAGGGAGGAGGAGGAGTTGAGGATGAGGGTGACGGGACCGCCACCCAGGTCCAGCAGCAGAGCCGGCTGTCCCTGACGAAGCTCCAGCAGCAGCAGGTCACGTTTCCTTGACCCGTTCCCATTTTCCTGTTCTGGACCAGAGTAAAGCAGAGCGGCAGTCCCCGCCATGGTCAGCACCTCTAAGCTCACGTGTACCTCTACACAAAGTGGGATTGGCGGCACCCACGCCCACGCACCTGCGGGGAAGGGACTGGCGCTGTTCTTTTCGGTTCTGCTGCCCTCAAAATGCCTGGTGAGCACCTTGCAGCGAGAACCCCACGTGCCGTAAGGACAGATGCACCTGAGAGTGGGAGAGAGAGCGAGAGAAACATTGGGAGGAATCAAGCGCACGATCATTCATGTTGGTGGTGCTGGGCGAGAACAGTAAAGCTTGCTGGTGTTTAGGAGTGCAAATAAAGTAAAAGACTTTGATGTCTTCCAACAGCATATAGCATACTTTTACCTGCCGTTTCAGTCTCCTATAAAAAGTGAGTTCCCGAACAAATTCAGCAGACTAATTGCGTGAACAAAGTGGTTCCAATCCTCTTTTAGGAAAAAGCTATTTGTACCTTACAGAACTCTACTTTTACCCTAAACCTCACTCTTGAACAAGCTTCGGAAAACCTGCCAACGTGTTTTCTTTACCTAGTGCCTGAGGATGTGCTGAGGCACTTGCCACCATTGAGGCAGGTGTCGCGGGTGCACGAGCTGGCTCTGATGGGTGTGGCGGTGCTCATGCAGCCACAAGGACCCCTCACTACCACCCGCGGTCCCACCACCGCGGAAGAGTTGGCGTCCACCACACTGAAGTCGCTGGCAAAACCCACCCAACAGCCGCCCACGCACCTCTCCTCCGCCAAAGTGTCCAGTGAGGATGTGGCGTCTTCGTGACAAGTGACTACTCCCACGTCTTTGACGCTGATCCCTAATGCTTCACTCAGCTGCAAAAATTTAAGGACAAGGAGAGTTTTAACAAGACACCAAATTATTTACAAATACGAGTCATTATGATTAAAAGATAAACTAGGTATGAAATCGAGCTGCCAGGACAGGGACTACTATTTGTTCAGGCTAGCAATATAACAGTGAGTAGTGGTGACGTAAAAAAGATACATTAACGGAAGCTAATGAATCATCACTCGCCTCTCTTTTGTGATACATCAAAATGTGATCGAAGTTAACAATGCCTGTGGCAGAAAGCCAGATCCGCGTGGATGAAGGCGTCCCATCTAACGGCTGCACAGACACCACCTTTACTGCCTCCTCGCCTCCGCCCGCCCACGCCCGCGCTGCCTCCACCAAGCGATTGAGCAATGACATCCCACCCTGAGACAGAAGAAACATTATTTTCTTTGCAGGAATGACGTGTCGGGAGGCCTTCAGGAGGTAGTTAAAAAAAGTTTCAATAGTCTTCCTCTCTAATACATATGGTCGTACACTCACAAGAAAGCAAACCCCAATATTTAGCTTTTACGAAAAGAAAAATCATTACTAGAAGTGATACGCTGATCTGTTCGATAAGTAACTGTAGACAAACTGCAAACAAAACTACACAAGAAAAGAAGTTTGTATTTCATGCACAGACTACATGTCCCACCTCGATGGGCGGCCGCACTAATCTCACTGTGCTGGCGGCCAGAGTGAGGGGAGTGGTGCGCCGGATCTCGTGTGGACTGATGCGCTTCACCATCACGGTCACATTGGCCTCCACATTCTTGAGTCCTTGCTGATTGTCGCTTACCACGAAGGTAAGGTGGTACCTACCGAAAAAAAAAAGAAAGTAATTAAAGGAAAAGATTAGTCTTCGTGTCATCTTCGTTAAAATTATTTGACATGCACACATGTATAATTTGTGCATATCATTAATGAAACATCATAAAAGGTTTGATTAATGATATGTACAAATCATACATGTATACATGTCAAATAATTCTAGCTTTTCTTAATTTTCTTTACCCACTCTTTAAATGATTCTATGCAAACTTTACCTGCCGTCTGGGGTGGAGGGCGCCATGGACAAGTGGCCACTGGAGGTGTCAAGGAAAAAGCCCGCTTTGGAATCTCTCCAGGCGTAAGTTTTTTCCACGGCGTCCCAATCGTCCGGGTCCTGCACATACACCCTTCCCAGAGGCACCTCCGTTCCGTGCCGCTATAAACCAGAAAAGTTACTCTGTAAACAGGTATCTTTTGTGTAACTGATAGATCAGTGGACGGGATCAATTCGGATGGCTTGCACAGTAAATGTATAACAAAATTTTTAATATGAATGCCATGAAAGTACCTCAGAGCGCAGGTTGTAATTTCCACGAATGACTCAAGCTGTCGATGAAACGTGATATGTTATAAATAACCTGCATGGTGTGCACGGTGACGGTCTTGGCGGCGGGCGCCATGGGGTTGTCGTTGACGTCGGCCACGTGCAGGGTGAGGGTGACGGTGGCGGTGAGGGACGGCCACCCGGCGTCGCCCACCACGAGGGGCACCAGCAGGACGGGACGTTCCTCTCGGTCCAGTGCCGCCCGCGTCCACACCACGCCCACGCCCCGCCCGTCGTCCCCTCCTGCACCAAACACAGGAAGGCGTCAGCCAGGGAGGCGAGTCTCGCTCCCTCCTGAGGCGGAGGTGCAGAGCCACTGAAAAAAAAGTGTAGCCAAATGTACAGTGTGTTGGCGCGACTCACTCCTGTCCAGCGTGACTCTGACGCTGTCGGTGACGTGGGACGGCGCGTGGGGGTCCAGGGAGATGGTGAAAGGGGGCCCGTGACCCTGCCGCCAGTCGTCGGGGTCACCCAGCTTGACCCGTGCCACCAGCTGTGCCTCGCTGTTCTCCGTCACCTGCACCTCGCGAGGCTCAGACAGAAACGGCGGGTTGTCGTTCACGTCTGTCACGTTGATCTGTTGGAAGGACAAACCTGTATTGACCTGACACAGGGAATGTTTCAAGGAAGAGTGCATTTCTTCCTACAGCTTTTAAGGAAACAGCAAATATTTCTTAGCTGGGACAGTTACTTGGGAGTTAAGGGTCTGTAAGCACTTTCTTTAAAAAAAAAAAGAATATTGTTATGATGTAATATACAGTAAAATTCAGCGCTACTGAATATATAGAACAGTAGTGGCAGTCGACTATACGTCGCCAGTAACTCCAATCTTTTATCACTGATATCTCTTTAGTGTATCTTTAAAACTTTCCGTTTTCTATATTAGCATTTTTAGTATACCTGGTTTCCCTGAAGGAATGATACCAATAGTTTTAGAGGGGGGATACTGCAAACTGTATGAAACTAATAATGATATTTTAAGTACATTGATGCAAAAAAAAAAAAGGAAAACAATTATCCTTTATTTACAAATTTAAAGCTAGGAAATCGGGAAAGTTTTTTTTTTTCTCTCTCTCTCTCTCTCTAATATAATCATGTATATTGTATTGCTGATATATGTATCAATCACTTTAGTAGCCTTGTTACAGAATACAATTCAGCTTGCGTGCCCTGGTAAAATACAGACAAAAATCAATAAGATTTCTCTAGCAGAGTACTCACAGTGAGCGTAGCTGTGGCAGTTCTCGGCGGTTCCCCTTCGTCCACTGCCAACACAAACACCGTGTACAGATCCGAGTCCTCCCTGTCCAGCTCACCCACCAAGCGTACCGCCCCTGTCCCATCCACGTCAAAATGGCGATCTGGATCACTTGACAGATTCACCTGATACCGGACACGACCATCTCCGCCCTACACATAGATGTTGTTTGGGTTTCAGCGGGTGGGGTCCAAAGTTCGCTGGTGTCCCTAGCTATTATGACCAATATTTGCCTAAATATCTATACGAATATAATTTTACTTACTTTTAGACAAAAATATATATGCATACCTAAATATATAGATAAATTTGTAAATAGTTAAACATGTAAATAAGTCATTATGAACCAGTCTGAGAAACACGTGTCACCAAGACTTTTTGTATTTGAGAAAAGATGTTAAAATGCTTACTCATGGTAAACTTTCTGGGTGTTATACTTTTACCATTTCGTCCATAGAACATCGCACTTAACTTGTTCATGAATACGTATTTCCAGCATATTATTCTCAAAAATTTGTTCTCGTTATCTGACACATTGTGAATAACTGGTAATGCTTAAATTATGACTTACAGCATCCGGATCGAGAGCGTCGAAGGAGGCGAGGAGAGAGCCACGCGGGGTGTCCTCGGGGAGCATCAGGCTGATGATTTCCTCACTAAACACTGGCTCGTTATCGTTCTCGTCCACAAGACTCAGCCTCACCCAAGTCTCGGCCACGTGTTCCCTCTGTTCCCATCCAGCTGCTCCCTGTGAGTGTGGCGAATAGAGTGCGTAGTAGTAGTAGTAGTAATAGAAGTAGTAGTAGTAATAGTAGTAGTAGTAGTAGAGTAGTAGTAGTAGTAGTAGTAGTAGTAGTAGTGGTAGTAGTAGTAGTAGTAGTAGTAGTAGTAGTAGTAGTAGTAGTAGTAGTAGTAATGCTAGTAGTAGTAGCAGATACAATAGTTCGTTGAAAAGATAAGAATTTTCATCACCATCCTTGCAATTATTCTTCTTGTGCTTCCTTAATTACACTACATCTATCACCGGCGTCAAAAACTGTGATAGTTCCCGGCAAAGCTCAAGCGACTCACATGTGTGATGAAATTCAGCGACGGTTAAAATGAGTGGGGTACGTTTAATACTGCCGCCCCGGCCAATATCTAGCAGCAGGGTTCAGCGTGACAAGATGCATTGCAGGCCATAGTTCACCGTAATGGATTTCTCATGAGCCGAACCGCTCCTAACACAGGTGTAGATTAAATGTTATTTTTGAATCACAGTTATGAATGAGGCGTTGTTGCTGTGGTACTTGCATTGTGAGAGGAAAAGTTATTGGAAGTCTACATAGCTGTCAAATACATGCTCACACCTATGAGCGCGCGCACACACACACACACACACACGCACGCACGCACGCACGCACGCACGCACACACACACACACACACACACACACACACACACACACACACACACACACACACACACACACACACACACACACACACACACACATACATACATACATACACACACACACACACACACACACACACACACACACACACACACACACACACACACACACACACACACACACACACACACACACACACACACACACACACACACACACACACACACACTCACCATGTCTGTCACCTGAACCTTAAAGTGGAAGCCCTGCCGGTGGTCTGGATCCTCGTAGTCAAGCGACTCCACCGACCTCAGGTTTCCGCCGGGCATGGACCCAGACGCGGCCTCCACGCGGAACCTTTGCCATCCCCATCCGCTGCCCGGCACCACCTGCGCCAACACCTCGCACGTCAGAAACACACGCAACAAAGGACACTTTATGTTATGTCTCTATGCGCATATATGAAAGTACCTACCACGTAAAATTTCACAGTGTTTCAAATATTGTTAGGAAAACATCTACGTTTAGAGATATTGTAGTTTAAGAGAAAAAACGAGGAACATTATAAAGCTAAGGGAATATCGTTATGAGAAATGGACGACTGATTTATTAGAAGTTGTATTAACATGCATTGGGACTGACCCTGTAGGCGAAGTCGTTGGTGACGTCTTGGTCCACGACGGTAAGTGTGGCCAGCACGTTGTCGGGGTCTAGGCTCTCAGGTACGTCCAGCGTCCACTCGGGCCGCGAGAACCTCGGAGGCACGTCGTTCACGTCGCCCACGTCCACCACCACCGTTCCCGTGCCTGGGGGAGGCGGCATCCCGGCGTGAGGGGGGGGAGGGGGTGGGCACCAAGGTTCACGGCAGGGGAAGGGAAAAAAAAGAACACTGACATGGGCGTTTCCCTCACACTCACCCTTGAGGCCGCCGCCGTCGGTCGCCACCACCTGAATAACGTAGCGCTGGGTCTTCTCCCGGTCAAGGCAGCACAGCGCCGTGGTGATGACGCCCAGCTCGCTGTCGATCGCGAAGATCGGATGTCCGCTCGACTCGTCGATCGCGTTCTTCTCCAGCGAGAACGTCACCTTGGCGTTGTCTCCCTCCTCAGGGTCGTCGTAGTCCGTGGCCTCCACGCGCGTCACTGATGATCCTGCAGTAAGGTGGATTAGTAGAAGTGAGAGACATTATACGATTTGGAGCATTACCCAACTAGTTTCAGGACGCTAGTAATAACTTTATGAAGGGACGTGCGCAAAATGTCTTTCATGTACACTTATTAATGCAGAGAGCATTTATCGTAACAATATCTCATTTCATATGGCCATAATAAATCATACAAAAAAGAAATCACGGTGGTTCACTGATAAGGAGAATATCACCTCCGAGACAAAAACACAGTGGCAATGCCTTTCATCGTCAGGAGTCGGCTCTGCAGTATCGGACAGCAAGGTCCTACCAGACCTCAGTAGTCTTACCGATGGGAATGTTTTCAGGGACGGTGGCGGTGGTAGTGCGGGAGGGGAAGAAGGGCGAGTTGTCGTTGGCGTCCTTTAGGTTAACACGAATGTCAGTGTGCGCCTCAAGCTCCCCGTCCGTGGCCGTCACCCGCAGGCGCCACTGAGGCCGGCCGTGGGGAGGGTCGCGGTCCAGGGGCTACGGGGGAGAGAGGTGTAAGCGAGGAAGGGAAGGGGGCTGAAAGTTATGAGGGAAGCTTTAAGCTACGAAAATAAGGCTATTGAAAGAATTAATAACTAGAGGCGAGAGTAATCACTAATGATGAGGACACAGGCTGCAGGCGAACAGCGGGACTTGATATCAATAATATTTAATGAGTAGAAACACTTTTTATAAGAGTTACGAAGATAAATTGACAAAAAAGAACAATATATATATATATATATATATATATATATATATATATATATATATATATATATATATATATATATATATATATATATATATATATATATATATATATATATATATATATATATATATATATATATATATATATATATATATATATATATATATATATATATATATGTATATATATATAAAAAATTCATAAACGGGCTACTTTCCTTTAAAAGCGTATCGATAAAATGATTAATATGGATGAATGTAATGGCCGTGAAGTGATGGATTGCGACTTCGATTCGCATCTTTTATCAATGGAAATACTATGCTAGCAAAATTGTCATTTGTACTAAAACCAAAATCAGCGGTAAATAGGTATGTAGTTCCAGTTCATGATACAATAAGAGGTAGTATTACGTGCAAAAATCAATAAAGCGACAAAAAATCTTCAATATAATAAACAAAACCCGGCATTTTAAAACAATTAAAAAGGGACTTTTATAACCTTCCCATTCTGCCTTGTTGATTTATAATGACAAACAAAAAAGTAGCTTTACTTTGTCCTTTCCAGATTTTCTGAGCTCTCTAGGAGGGGCTTTCTCTCTGGATTGAGAAGCTGCCTCTGAAGGTGTCACAAAAAACTGAGGAGCCAACAGATTAAAAAAAAAAATCAGAAGCGGAGAAAAGATGCACATAAAATGGGAGGATGATGCGGCAAGCAAGGTGAAAGGCGATAGGCTAAAGAGGCGAGGTGACACTGGTGGCGGTGATCACCTGAAAAGGAGTACGGAAAACAAAGAAGGTAGAGAATAAAAGAAAGAGATGTTTCGATTCTTTTCTCTTTTGTGAAAGAATCGACACACACACACACACACACACACACACACACACACACACACACACACACACACACACACACACACACACACACACACAGAGAGAGAGAGAGAGAGAGAGAGAGAGAGAGAGAGAGAGAGAGAGAGAGAGAGAGAGAGAGAGAGAGAGAGAGAGAGAGAGAGAGAGCACCTTCACTTCCCCAGTCACACACTCACCCTGAGGAGCAGCACGGTCCCCGAGGCGGCGTCCACGGAGAAGCAAGGCCGCGACCCGTTGGTGAACATGCCGTCCCCGGAGATGGTGTAGGCGAGTCTGCCGAACCGACCCGCGTCCCCGTCCACTGCCGTCACTTGCTGGGAGAGGAGAGAGAGGTGTGTGTGTGTGTGTGTGTGTGTGTGTGTGTGTGTGTGTGTGTGCGCGCGCCCGCATTTATGTGTCTGCGTGCAAAACCTACATAAAAAGCATTTTATTGTACTTTATTATCATCACATCCCAACCACCAGCATGAGGTAGGGGGAAGAGAGAGCGAAATGGAAAGGAAGACATTAAAACAATCAGTCGCAGGAAATGAAGTAACTTGATGGACGACAGTTCACACGGAAGAAAGCATTACTCATTTTGTTCTGTCTGCTCTAAGAATGTTTTTGAAATATAGTATCTATATGGCAGTACAGAATGTGTATCTCGTTGACCAGTTTGTCTTTGTCACAATATCCCTCGAACTAAGGCGGGATATAACATTGTAATCAATATATTACGCTTCAGAAGTGATAAGTTCAGTCACGTAAACTTCAATTAAGATCAATGTTGGTACTCATGTCTCGTGTGTCTCTCTCTGTCGAGATATATTGGCTTGATTATGGTAACAGAATTTAGTATCCACAAAAGCAGGATGCCGAATGAGAATTTAATCTAAGTTGTCCTGTATAAATAGGTATCGACATATATCAGTGAGTGTTCGCTGGAGTATTTTGCTGACAGCTGGGCAATTAAGGCACTAACTCAAAGCGTTACTGCTGGGGATGGGCTAAGAGCGAGAAAGGCGTCCGTATTGCCAGGGAGTGATGCTGAGCTACAGAGTTTTAGTGAAGATGTCAAAGATTAGCATGACATGTACCACGTGTTGGAAGCTTATTGCATATTCTGCCCTCCTGGGCTACATTAACCTTAATGATTGCAGTGTTCTTTAATCCACTTCTAGAAATGAGTAGCTGCTTCTCACTTGATGCACAGCGCCTTTCACACATTATTATATGAAATAAGAACGAACACTGTTCGTACCATACATGAATTTAAAACAACACCGATAAAAGAAAATATCCTTGGAAATTTTCAGCTTTCGCCATGTCATTCACTGGAAAATTACGCATATGTCTGCAGTTTTGGATAATGGATTATTGAGTACTTGTAGTACCGAATGTGCAGGACGGCGACACCTTTTTTTTTTTTCACCAGACACGAATATCTTTTCTTTGTAGAGCGATGGTGCCGAGATGCCGGAGGTGAGATGGTCCACAAGGCTAGCTGATACGGGGAGCAGCAGAAAGAGTCGTTCAGCGAGACGAAAATGTATTGCTACTCTCTCTCTCTCTCTCTCTCTCTCTCTCTCTCTCTCTCTCTCTCTCTCTCTCTCTCTCTCTCTCTCTCTCTCTCTTAGTCACTTTGTTTTTCTATCTGCTTTTGTGTGTTTGCATACTTTTCTGTCTGTGCATTGGTCTCTCTCTCTCTCTCTCTTCTCTCTCTCTCTCTCTCTCTCTCTCTCTCTCTCTCTCTCTCTCTCTCTCTCTCTCTCTCTCTCTCTCTCTCTCTCTCTCTCTCTCTCTCTCTCTCTCCCTCACACACACACACACACACACACACACACACACACACCAGCTTCCACTCACTTCGCTCATCCAATCAACACGTCAGTGGCCATTGTATTCACGAGCGGACTCCTTTGTCTTACCAAGCACCATCAAACTGACTATAATGGTTACAGGAGGAAAAGTTGTGCGCTCGCGCTGAAAAGTGACCCATTTATGTGAAGTTAATAGCAGAGTAGCAAAATATATACGGTGCTCGGACGGTAGGAACCCCTCCTTGGTGAATGCCTTGTTGAGTGCGGCGAGGAATATAATGTCAGGTGTATGAGCTCAAACTGTGGTGTCACGTAATCTATTAGTCCATCCTTATAAATTCGCGTTCGTTCTATGCTCCTTCACGTACAGCTCCAGGCAGAGTACCGTCGTGAAACTTTGAAGATGGAGAGGTTCAGGGATGAATGATATTGGGCATATAGAAGATAAAATATTTGAGGCCTGAACTGGATACTTGGTAAGTGGAGAACTGTACTTACTCGCATGTTTAATTAAGCTGCAGAGCCTATCTGGAAGATGGAACATTGACTTTATGGCCTAAACTGGATACTTGAAAGATGTAATATTCAACGTCTAAGTTGGGCATTTTGAAAATATGTACAAGTTACATCCAATCTGGATACGTGGGAGATGGAGAATTCAGGAGATGGAGAATTCAAGATCTAAAGTAGGTGTTTGGAAGGCATAGGATTTAAGGTATAATCTGGACATTTGAAAGAGAGAGAGTAAAAGTAAACTGGATACGTGTAAGATGAAGAACTGCAGGCATAGACTGTATAAATACCTGGCCCAAAAAGGTCTCACAAAGAGTTATCAGCCAGCTTTTATGTCTAGTACATACATACATATATATATATATATATATATATATATATATATATATATATATATATATATATATATATATATATATATATATATATATATATATATATATATATATATATATATATATATATATATATATATATATATATATATATATATATATATATATATATATATATATATATATATATATATATATATATATATATATATATATATATATATATATATATATATATATATATATATATATATATATATATATATATATATATATATATATATATATATATATATATATATATATATATATATATATATATATATATATATATATATATATATATATTCCATGAATGAATACATAACACACCTTGTAATTGATATATCGAATGAATGAATCCTTACCTTTAGGATGACTTTGGGCAAGTGTCTGTTGTCCTCCTCGGTGATCTGGGTCTCGTGCAGGGCCCGCAGGAACACGGGCGCATAATCGTTCTGGTCGTCTACCTTCACCACCAAACGTGCCTCACTCCTCGCCTCCCCCGCCACCGCCACCACCACCAGCTCGTACTGATGGAGGGAGAATCCGCCACGTTAAGGCTTTGTGTAGGCTATGCTATTCGGGTATTCCAGAGAGAGAGAGAGAGAGAGAGCGAGTAGGTAGCCTGACAGACAGAGGGAACGGAAACACTTTTTATACTTTTTATGCTTCGGACAAAAAAAAATTTAGTAATTGATCAGAAATACGGGGAAAGCGTTCACTAGACAAAAGTAAATCAATAGAGAAGAAGAAAGTACATAAGACTGCTATTCGAAACCATTTTCATGAGAGCGATAGACGAAACCCTTCACGCTTTTGTGTCCGTCTCTCTCCCTCTCTCTCTCTCTCTCTCTCTCTCTCTCTCTCTCTCTCTCTCTCTCTCTCTCTCTCTCTCTCTCTCTCTCTCTCTCTCTCTCCCCGCTCCGCTCCGCATAATTACCAGAGAGCGAACAGCCGTGACACAGCACTTCTGTATCAATCGCCTACATCATTAAGGGTATTGTTGCTGTAAGCGAGTCCTCTCCCTTTGCTGCTTCGCCCTGTCTGCATTACACTATCATATTCAGAGGGGAAGAAAATCCTATTTTGACGTCGCCCTTCATTTGAATATATTGTTCTCCTAAGGCGAAGTGTCATTCCATTTGTGCAATAAAAGCAGTGCGGGGGAAAGAAAACTGCGTATTGCTTTTCCCCTAAACACGCCGAAACTGAGCAATAGAAGACTGTCGGGAAATTGTATCTAGAGTTTCCAGTAGCTGACACAGACAATTATCTAATTATAAACCGTTATCTTGTTAGAGCATTGAGGTATTATAGGTAATTGCTATTTCATTTTTCCTCTCATTAAAACATATTTCTAAAACAGTTATTGATTTGCATATGTACGTGATGGTCCCCCTTTACATCCAGTATTACCTAACTCACGTAAATGCATATCTGTCATTTTCGGTCGACACTCACCTGTTGCTTTAGCTCGTAATCAAGAGGCCACAGGAGAGACAAGTTTCCTGATGATGGGTCCAGATGAAACAAAGCCCTCCTCGTTGCCTTGACTGATGCTGTACTGCACGGTCTCGCCTGCACGTCATTCAGTAAGTCTCACTTTTTACTATGAAATCTTGAGTTATTTCAATACGAAGGATATTTCTGAGTTAATACATACTTCATGTATAAGTTTGGTAGATCCATGGTTTTCTGTATTTCGTTCACTAAAGATAAATATATTGCCATTTGTGAAACTGAGATGAAGGGTTATTGTGGTGGCCTATGATTATAAGGCATGTGGATCCAAACACAGCTGTCACCCGCATTTTAGTATGGAACCCACCTGTGGCCCCGCACCCTGGCAGACAGCCGCAGCAGGTGGTCAGCGCGGGTGTTCTCAGGAACCGTCACCTCATACTCCGGCCTGCTCGAACTCCACCGGATCGCTGCCCACCAGCTTGGTGACTGTGAGGAAGGAAAATAAACTTAACATTGGTGGTAACTCATATTTACAATTGGCATCTCTTGTACAAAAATATTTCAAGAAGAAACATGAGAAAATACACTTGCTGTAACATTCCTGCTTTGATCAGCGGCTGTAGCAGGGGAGAGAGAGAGAGAGAGAGAGAGAGAGAGAGAGAGAGAGAGAGAGAGAGAGAGAGAGAGAGAGAGAGAGAGAGAGAGAGAGAGAGAGAGAGAGAGAGAGAGAGAGAGAGAGAGAGAGAGAGAGAGAGAGAGAGAGAGAGAGAGAGATAGAGAGAGAGAACTGCATCAGTTGGTATTCATTTGACGTATCTCCACCATATTCGAAACACACACACACACACACACACACACACACACACACACACACACACACACACACACACACACACACACACACACACACACACACACACATACACACACACACACACACACACACACACACACACACACACACACACACACACACACACACACACACACACACACACACACACACACTCACACACACACACACAGATCAAGAGGAGTGAGTTGAGTTTCATGTTATTTACTGGAGAGTCTGTAAAAGGCTGAAACCGTTGCAGGAGTTGGATAACTTCAACCAAAACTCTGATGGCCAAAATTCAGGAAATACGGACACACATCACACACACACACACACACACACACACACACACACACACACACACACACACACACACACACACACACACACACACACACACACACACACACACACACACACACACACACACACACACGTAAATAAACACGTTCTTTTACTTTTTTATTCATAACATAACCACATGACAAACGTATCTCTCTCTCTCTCTCTCTCTCTCTCTCTCTCTCTCTCTCTCTCTCTCTCTCTCTCTCTCTCTCTCTCTCTCTCTCTAAGACTTTCTTTGATATATTATATATTTTTTAGTTATTTATTATTATTATTATTATTATTATTATTATTATTATTATTATTATTATTATTATTATTATTATTATTATTATCATTATCATTATTATTATTATTATTGTTATTATTATAATTATTATTAGCAGCAGCAGTAATAACTGCAGCGGTGGCAGTAGTAACAGTAGTAGCAGCAGCTGAGAAAACAGTAATAGTAGTAGTAGTAGTAGTAGTAGTAGTAGTAGTAGTAGAAGTAGTAGTAGTAGTAGTAGTAGTAGTAGTAGTAGTAGTAGTAGTAGTAATAGTAGTTAGTAGCTGTAGTAGTAGTAGCAGTAGCAGTAGTAGTAGTAATAATAGTAGTAGTAGTAGCAGCTGTAAAAGTAGTAGTAGTAGTAGTAGTAGTAGTAGTAGTAGCACTAGTAGTGGTACTAGTAGAAGTAGTAGTAGTAGTAGTTGTTGTTGTTGTTGTTGTTGTTGTTGTTGTTGTAGTTGCTATTGTTGTAGTTGTTGTTGTTGTAGTAGTAGCAGCAGCTGTAAAAGTAGCAGTAGTAGTAGTAGTAGTAGTAGTAGTAGTAGTAGTAGTAGTAGTAGTGACAGTGCAGTGGATAGCTTCAGTGGCAGTGGAGTTATAATAACAAAGGACGGACAACGGCATCTGGGTGCTGTCATCGGAACAGAGGAGTTCAAGAAGGAGTACATAGGAGAAAAGGTGAAGGAGTGGATACATGAGGTGGAAGTCCTGTCTGACATGGCCAGGACTGAGCCTCATGCAGCCTACTCTGCCTACACCCACGGCTTGCAGCATCGATGGAGATTCGCCATGCGCACCATCCCAGGCATCAGCCCTCTCCTTGCACCACTGGAGGTCTCGATAAGGAACACCTTCCTCCCAGCGTTACTGAGATACCACACCATCGGAGATGGGGAAAGGGCGCTGCTCGAACTTCCACCAAGACTGGGCGGGATGGGAATCACCTCCCCTGAGAAGTTGGCGACTGTGGAGAACCTCAACTCCCTCAAGCTCACCAGGTCCCTCACAGAGAAGATCATTGCTCAGGACGCACATGGTGAAATAGCCCAAAGTGCAGTCACTGAGCAAGGACGAATTATATCTAGAGATAGGCAACAACATCAACGAAACTGTCTCGAAGACCTGATAAACATCCTGCCTGCAACCACAGTGAGAAAAATCCTCACTGCACAGGAAACGGGAGCCTCTAACTGGCTAACGTCACTGCCCATCAGAGCGAAGGGCTTCAGCCTCAACAAACAAGAATTTGTCGACGCCATTGCTCTGAGGTACGGCTGGCCGATGGAAGGACTCCCCAGTACTTGTGTGTGTGGCTCCCCCAATGACGTCAACCACACCATGACGTGCTAAAAGGGGGGATTCGTATGTATCAGGCACGATGAGGCGAGAGATCTGACCGCCAGCATGCTCAGGGAGGTGTGCCACGATGTCTCCACTGAACCAACCCTCCTGCCGCTAGACGGCGAGCACCTGCGCTACAGAACAGCCAACACCACCAACGAGGCTCGAGTCGACGTCAGTGCACGAGGGTTCTGGACAAGGGGACAGAAAGCATTCATGGACATACGGATCTTTGACCCGATGGCCGCCTGTCACCACGAACTCTCCCTGGAGGCCGCCCACCGCAAGAATGAGCAGGAGAAGATCCGAGCGTATGGGGAGAGAATCCAACACGTTGACCAGGGCAGCTTCACACCTCTGGTCTTCACCACATCTGGCGGGATGGGCTCCAAGGCTCAGTGCTTCTACTCAAGACTAGCCGACCTAATGGCAGAAAAGAAGCACCAGCCAAGGAGCCATGTCGTCGCATGGATGAGGTGCCGTCTCTCATTCTCCCTCCTCAGATCTGCCCTCCTGTGTCTCAGGGGGACAAGGCATTCCACTCCCATACCTGCAGACTTAGGAGGCCTCGACTGCGAGGCTACAGTGGTGGAGAGTGGTATAAGAGTAGATAGAGTAGAGGTAGAATGAATTTATAGTTAACAACTAATGTGTATATTATAGAGTATTAGATATGGTTGGATGCCACAGTCATTAGCGGGAGCTGGGGCTAATGACCTCCAAGTAATGGAGCCCCTAATTGACACATCAATAAACATGGGGTGGAGGTATTATTAAGTAGTAGTAGTAGTAGCAGCAGCAGCAGCAGCAGCAGCAGCAGCATTGCTATCAAAGTCCTGGACACTTTCCAAGAGACGGAGCACAGTATATATTTGTTACTGACGGAATTCGTGTACTTCACGCTAAGTAAATAATTGAGTACGTCCTTTGATAACTCGACAAATTGTAGCGTTCTTTATTCCCTCGTTCTGTCACATCCCAAGTACAAAATTTCGTACGTGTTCATGTTGATGCTCAAGATTTTCACTAATGACCGCTTCTGTCCATCTCACTGCAGACAGAAACACAAAAAGGTTCACGTGAAAATTCCAGTTCCTGTTTTTTTTTTGCCCTACAGAGAGAGAGAGAGAGAGAGAGAGAGAGAGAGAGAGAGAGAGAGAGAGAGAGAGAGAGAGGAGGGAGGGAGAGCTCGCCTGACTGATGGACGTCGTTAGCGCCCTTCCAGTGTGGTGGAAAAGCTGCCTTGGCCGCGACCTGGATAAACAGCCAAGGATTAACAGACACCATTGTAAGACTGACGAGAGGCTCCATACATCGACTCCCTCTTTCGTGTACACACATTAAATAACCATTCCCCTGGATTCCGTCGGTTTCAGGCAATAGTTTATGCTGTCAGTTTTTCGTCTGGGTGATCTTAGAGGAGATGCAAACTCCCTCCATGCTGCTGTTTTTTGTGTGTATATGAACCACCAGGCACCACCTACTACCACATTGCTTAGGGCAGTATTTCCTAACATGGGAGAAATTTTACTCTACGGGGAAATTTTTAGCATTCCAGGGGGAAATCTAATGAGGGAGATAAAAAGTTACTAGTTACGTATTGGCTGGCAGGAAGAATCTAGAATGTGACGGTTTACTTTTTTTCAAGTACTGTATAAAATACAAATCAATTGTTTATGCTACGATTGGCTTTAGTAGTGACTTTCTACGGTATTTTGGTCAAAATGCCGTAGTTTTATGGTCACAATATGATAATTTTGTGTTCTGAACCTGGCAACCCTGGTATAGCTAGGGCGGTTAATGGGTAGGACAGTGACTTCAGTTGTAGCTGCACGACACATCAGCTGACACCCGCTGTTGTTGTTCCACTGTCTCCACCTTTGCGTACTTGTTTGCCTCACCTGAACGAGGTGAGGGATATCAATAGTTTTGTTTTCATATTGTGTACTGTAGGTATTCTTCAGAATGTGACGTTCTTGTCTGCTAATTATTCATTGTCGTGACTATCAGTGCATTGGGGCTATTTATAGCCCCAATCGTGTATGACTGGGGTTGCCAGTGCTTGATGGTTATTTATAGCATTTTGAAAGTCGCTTATAACGTTTTTCTTTGTCTAGATTTGGTCCAAGTCTTCTCGTTTATGGACACACATGTTAAGTAATTATTTTATTACATTTGAATTAGTCCTCTAGCCTTTGCAGGATATTTATCAGAAAATTTTGGTGTCTGTCATTGAGGAATAAATTTGTTACATGGTTATTATGTGTACATCATTTACATGGAAATTACGTTAGATAATAAATAAAAGAATATATATAAAACTAGTTACAGCCTCGAGATAATAAAAGACAAACAAAATTTTCGAAAGCTTGTTGGGTTATTTAATCAATTTGTTACAAACATGAAAAACACACAAATTTATTAACTAGAATGCTGAGTGGCAAATAATGAGACGTTACAGCTACCAATCTATGGTAACCAAATGCACGGGTATATAAGTTCTGAATTATGTAATATAATGGCTTACAAGTTTGGCAAATTTTTACATGCTGGCATCATAGATCGGTTTCCTGTGGGATGGAAAGAACGGGTCAGAATTGATGTAAGGAATGCTAACCATGATAAGGAAACAAGGAAGATGCAAGAGTGCCTTATTAAGCGGAGGGTTTGCCCTGCTTCCCTCATTCACACAACTCCCGCTGTCCACATTACTTTGGTTCAAAAGGCCAATTCTTCGCACCAAAGCTGCGGTTTCGCCCAGTGATGTTTTCCTTTCGCAGTAATGTTTTCCATCCTCTCTTGCCTAAACCCTCGGAAGGCTTATGGATCTGATGGGGTCCCTACTATTGTTCTCTGAAAATGTGCCTCCGTGTTTGCACCTTGCCTAGTCAAACTCTTTCTAACGCATAATATTTTGTCATGATTAAAATCTCTCTCTCTCTCTCTCTCTCTCTCTCTCTCTCTCTCTCTCTCTCTCTCTCTCTCTCTCTCTCTCTCTCTCTCTCTCTCTCTCTCTCTCTCTCTCTCTCTCTCTCTCTCTCTCTCTCTTTTGAACAGCGTGCGCATATTACAGTCACTGCCACACAGAAAGAGATAACTGTCAAGCATAATTCAATGTGTCGTCCTCGTTTTCTCAGAGATGAGCCTGGAGCCTAGTGTGCTCTTGCTTTGTCAGTCCTCACCTTCCCAACAGCATGAGCACACCAGGTCTGCTTTACTACACTATATCATTATTTTTTTCAACTTGTTTTTGCCTCTCAGTGCCTACAAATATCTTTTACCATATATCTTTATTGTCTACACATTTCTATTTTTTTCATTACTATTCCAGTGTTGTGCCTCACCATATATATCTTTATTTTGTTTTACTCATGTTACTGTACCCCTTATGGGTTAATGTCTTTTAGCTTTTTTTTATGTTTATACGTATTTTGGATAAGTTTATTAATTTTTTCTACCCTGAATATGCCTTCTGATAATGTCAAACGATGCGCAATTAATAAGTGAAGAAAGAAACTTCGGTGTATCCTTGCTCACTTTACATATATATATATATATATATATATATATATATATATATATATATATATATATAATATATATATATATATATATATATATATATATATATAATATATATATATATATATATATATATATTATTCTTTATTTTTTTTTTGGTTCGCTTTTGTTCTTTCCTGCCTTAACTTTAACTTTTCGGGGAAAGAGAATGATAACGAGTTGCTTGAAGCGGTATTTATGTAAAGTCACAAATATGAACACAAAAATTATCAGTAAGTTATTGTGGTTGTATGGCATCACTATGTGGAACACATTATGCACAGAACAGTCGAGGCTTTTCCAACGTTTTTCTCTTTTTTTTTTCTTTCTTTCTTTTTTTTTTTTTTTAGAAATAGGAATAATTTGAAAAGAAAAGTTCGTGGATGCGCTATTTTTAACATAACGATATACTGTATATTTCTGTTTAGTATACCTACATTTTTATTCAGTTCCACTAACACATTCCTAATAACGAGTGAAGGAAGTTGAAACTGACGCCAGAAATCATAATTAGTTACCAGTCCACTGGTAAGAAGAAAAAACAAATAAATAAATAAAAATACTATATACATATATATATATATATATATATATATATATATATATATATATATATATATATATATATATATATATATATATATATATATATATATATATATATATATATATATATATATAAATATATATATATATATATATATATATATATATATATATATATATATATATATATATATATATATATATATATATATATATATATATATATATATATATATATATTTATATATATTTCTCTCTCTCTCTCTCTCTCTCTCTCTCTCTCTCTCTCTCTCTCTCTCTCTCTCTCTCTCTCTCTCTCTCTCTCTCTCTCTTTTTTCTTACCAGTGGGACTGGTAACTAATTATGATTTTTTGGCGTCAGTTTCAACTTCCTTCACTCGTTATTAGGAATGTGTTAGTGGAACTGAAGAAAAATGTAGGTATACTAAACAGACATATACAGTATATCGTTATGTTAAAAATAGCGCATCCACGAACTTTTCAAATTATTCTTATTTCTAAAAAAAAAAGGACAAAAACGCTGCAAAAGCCTCGACTGTTCTGTGCGTATTGTGCTCCACATAGTGATGCCATACAACCACAATAACTTACTGATAATTTTTGCGTTCATATTTGTGATTTCCAGCAACACTCATCATCTTTCTCTTTCCCCGAAAAGTCAAAGTTAAGGCAGAAAAGGGCAGAAGCGAAGCAATCGGCAAGAAACATGCACTCTTGGTAACATTGTCAAAGAAATTTGAGATCGTTGCCGTGGCTGAGAACGAGCCTGAGGAGACGCTTGTGATCAGCGATTCCATCACCGCCACGCGATCATGGTGGGTAAGCGTTTTCAAATTCCACGAGCGAATGTTGAAAACGTGAGGACTGTATTCAGCCGAGGGCTCAAAATGATGGCTCGATTTTATTTGAGGAATGCTTTTGGGTTAGGCTTTTTGAGTGCATCATTGCATGGCAAGGTCATGATGCTTTGTTCACTGTCTTCAGGTGTGATAGTCAGAATACTGGCAAGTATTGTACTGTAGTAGGTATTTCAAATCAGTGAGCTGAGGCTGAATACTTCATGATGTAGGGAACGTAATGATTTCTTGGGTTTGTGACTTGATTTTCTTAATAGTACATGACATTTTGAAAAAGAAGCTGTATCTTTTATGCACTATTACTATATCGGTATGTTTTTGTCTCGTCAGTCTCGATGCTTGAAGTGATCTGAGCCTAGTTTATTGCTACAAGACATGGCCGCTGTATCGTTCAGTGGATAACCTTTTGCTTCTTTGCAAAATATCTTTGGCTCACACCTGCCTATTGTGCTTGGAGTGTTGAGACCACATTTCCAAACTTTTCGGAGCTGTCTCGGCTGCTTTGAACAGGTGGTCGTGGAAGTTATTTGGGATTCAAAGAGATTTTTTTTTTTAATGAATCTAGTAATAATTTAGCAATGATTCTTCAAAATCAGCGGTTAAAAACACTCATGGCAATTTGCCTAATCACGTCTGCGGCGAAAACAATCCCCATGAGGGACAAAAGCGTTTCAGATACGAGCCCTGGTTTTGCTGCCTGTTACGTCCAGGAATCCAGAAGCAGATTAATTTCTCAGAAGGCACAGCTGCTAGGCTGCTTGAGGGTTAATCAAGCCGTATAGGGTGGGCCTAGCGATGCAGGCCTGGAGTAATTGCATGAGATTGCTTGTGGCAGGTTGCAGGGTCTTGCTGGATGATCCGGGTTTCTCGCTTTGCTGGGTCACTCCTGCTATCTTGTGGCAACACCGCTTAGGTACTGACCAAGGAGGGCTTGCCGATCCATCAGTACACTCAGCAAGTCGAGCAATTTCACGTATTGGCCCTTAATTGACAAGCCGCTCCATCCTGCAGACCTACCAATCCTCCAGACCTCCGCCCAGCCAGCACCAACCACCACCAGTTAACAGTATTAAACATTCCTTTGGACATTAATACCAGGATTGATAGTATTAGTGTCATAATATAAACTGGAATATTATGGTTCCCACTGACTTGATCCTATCAACATAGCTTGAGCCTTAAGCGCCTATAAGTCCATCTTCAGGTGCACGAGATTTAGTGCATTGCCGATCGAAGCCACGACGATGTTGACTATAATGATGACGATGATAACCATGACTTATTAATCATATGGTTCTGCTGAAGGGCATAAGCACATCGTATCTGTGTTTGCTTTATCAACTCCTGATTTCTTATATTTTGAAGTGTTCCTTTATTAACTGCCTTGTCCCAGCCGTGGAGGAGCTTATCGCTCATGCAACCTTTTGCCTCCCCACCGAGCCTGTCTGTCTCACGCTGCAAGCTACCTTAGCCTTTTATTATGATCTATACCTTGCCTCTGCAAGTTTTTCCTCTAAGCCTTGGGAGCCAAGTTTCCTGATAGCAAGTGCGTGGAAAGTCACCAAGAAAAAGGACTTCTTACCAACTCACGCTGGACTCTCACTTGTTCAGGTAAAGACTGGTCTGTGGAAGCCTTTACGAATGACGGGGAAGACCAGAGGCGTGAGTGGTGTGGGCGAAATAGATACGAAACTTGATTGCTATGGGGGAGCCTTAGCGTAAGCGAGAATTGGCCATGTCTGGAACGTGAGGCAAGTGTGGATGTGTTGCGTGATGGCGGCAGCGTTGAGGGTGGTGAGGACGACGGCTGACTACAAAGTGGTCGTGTTACAAGACGGAGGATGATAGTGAAGTGATGTGTAGGAGGATAGGGAAGAAAAGGAGAAGCAAGTGGAGAAGGAGGAAGTAGAGATGGTGGTATATCTCCTGCTGCGTGAAGATGGATAGGGAAGTGGGAACGCTGGGAAAATTTACGAGGGTATGACGAGATAAGAAGTGTTGAAGGAAAACGGTGGAGGGAAGATGAGAGCTCAGGGAGAAGTGCGAGGAAAGAGATGAAGATAAATGTTGGTGCTGGGTGCAAGGGTGGCCAGAAAACAGAGCGCTCCTATGCCGTAATCAATAATTAGAAAGTATCACCTTGGAGATCAAGAACGTAAACAATAAAAATCCAACTAAAATACCATCATTTAATACATTTAGCCATTTATCGCCTAGCCTGTAGGTGTATGGATTATGTTCTATTTACTGAAAATGAATAGAAAATATATCTACTTCTATTTAAAATGAAGATGAGACTTGTTAACTGAAGGACAAAGAGGTCTTTACATTAATTATTTAGCTTAGGAAAGAAAATATATATCTAGCTCTATTTAAACGAGAATAAGAATTGTTAACTGAAAAACAGTGAGATAGTTGCATGCATTATTTGGCCTAGGAAAAAGAGGGCAGCGTTCCTTAAAAAATAGTGAAAGGTAGACACTCACAATACACCCAGCACACTAAAGGGGAAAAAGACTGTCTCCCTGGATTGTGTGTGGAGGCCAGCGATGACACCCGCCGCCATGAAGGAGACGTTCCATCTTACATGGGCTCAGTGAACCCGAAGGTGAATGCAGTGTGATGGAAAATAGAGAGAGAGAGAGAGAGAGAGAGAGAGAGAGAGAGAGAGAGAGAGAGAGAGAGAGAGAGAGAGAGAGAGAGAGAGAGAGAGGAGAGAGAGAGAGAGAGAGAGAGAATTTTTTATGCCTTATTTTCCTTTTCCTTTCTCACGTACAATAACCAGATACCTACGAACATGATTAATTTGTATGTTGTCCTGCCACACACACACACACACACACACACACACACACACACACACACACACATCTTCATACTTGTAATCCCTCCCTTAATCCAACGTTCAGCACATTCCTTGTTGGCGAGAAAAACGACTCTTTGAAACTGGCCTCGTCACGTTTGAGAAATAGTTAAGTGAGGGGAAGTTGTATCAGGCGGGAAAAAAATGAAAGAAGTCCGTACATTTCTGTCTGTTTACTCAGCACTTAACGAGGCAGCAAGATGTTAATTATTCCAATAAATACTTGGGAAGAGAAGTGGAGCTTGTGCAAAGTGAAAAAATACAAGATTAGTTCTTGCGAATATTACGCCAGTAAGCCTTGGGCGCGTGTGTGCCGAGAGAGAGAGAGAGAGAGAGAGAGAGAGAGAGGAGAGAGAGAGAGAGAGAGAGAGAGAGAGAGAGAGAGAGAGAGAGAGAGAGAGAGAGAGAGAGAGAGAGAGAGAGTTGGTCACTACTATATTAACAACAAAGGCGATGGTAATACACTAATAAAAGTGGAAAATAAATAAATAAATAAATAAACAAGGGGCAGAGAAGACAATGTGAATTTTTTAGTTGTAAAAAATAATAATAACTGAGAAGACGTGCCCGAATCAAGTAATTAAAGAAAACGAGACAACCTTGGGTGGAGCTGATGCTATATCTCTGTCATCACTATCGATGGAGGCAATGTCCGCTGCTGAGGAAAAGCCGTGTTTTTTGTCAGTAAAATAATTCGCGTCAAAGGGAATTTATTGGGGATGGTCCTGACGTTAAAAGATGTTTGCCTTATAACGATGACCCAAGAATTATTAGCTTTCCTTCTCTTGTCTTGCCTCTCCTTTGTCTACAGTCTTTTCTTTCCCTTTCCTTGTGGGTTATTACTTTTCCTTACCTCCCTTTTACTTCACTGCATCCTTCCCTTATTGGTTTACGTTTTTTTTCTTTTCCTTTGTCTCACTGCCTCGTTTTTTCGTCTTCTTGGTGATTAATACAGTTCACCACTTCCTCTTTTCTTTGAGCTTACTTTTTTCCTTCTTTTACCTCTTTTCTCCTTTTTCTTAGTTGTTTTAACGATTTCCTTACTTTCCTTCTTTCTTCTCATCAACAAGCTTCCCTCATTCGTCCGTGCAACTCCTTCCCCCACACAGAATGGCATCATTTCCTCCTGCCTTGCCTTCCCTACACCTCCGGCTCCCAACTTTTACTCCTTTACTTCATTCCTGTTAAAACTTTATCCCTTCATCCCTCATCATCGCAGGCAGTCCACCGTGTCCTTAGCGCCTCGGGGTTCTAGACAGATAAGTGTTTTTTTTTTTTTTTTGGATAGATAGATAGATAGATAGATAGATAACTTTATTGTCAAGATGCAGCATAATAAGCTTACAAATTGAAATTTGCTTTGGCCAGAGCTCCGGAGGGGAGGGTGACTAAATTCAGTACTCATGATATAGTGTTGGTGTGTTTCTTATTTGTCTATTCTTTTTTTCCATTACGTAGTTACCGGAAGTACTGATGCCACACTGTACAAAACATTTCAGACAAAAAAAATCTATCTATCTTCCGGACCAGCAATTCCACACAGGATGGCTCAGACAAGGCACTACACACTCACACACACACACACACTCACACACACACACACACACACACACGCACACCATTTGCGCCCTTAACTCTGCCAGCAAAAAATAAGTACATAAGTAAATAAATAAATGAACAAATAAATAAATAAAAATAGATAAATAAGTACATAAATACATCATCAGACAACTATCCCCAGCTACCACATCCTCAGTTCCTAATCTTTCCGGGACCATCAATAAAATGGTGTTCATTGGCCCTTATATCGGTTTCTCTTCCATTTATAGACATGAAATTCACTGGATTCTGTGACATCATTACTTGGGGCAGCTACACATGAGGAAACTGGAGTATTCGTTTTGCACAGTTAGATTTGGTGATGAGAAAGAGCCTGCTGGTTGGATTTCACATGTCAGACTCTAAATTGGTCCGATATCAAGCAAGGAATAAAAATATTTAAAGCTAGAAAGCCGTAATAGCTACCTCTTCAACCTCTCTCTCTCTCTCTCTCTCTCTCTCTCTCTCTCTCTCTCTCTCTCTCTCTCTCTCTCTCTCTCTCTCTCTCTCTCTCTCTCTCTCTCTCTCTCTCTCTCTCTCTCTCTCTCACCACTTGTCATTCATGCTGTTGTTGGTGAAGACGTTGCTGGACTCTCAGACATGTGTGAAGGATCTAAGTCTCATTATAAAGGTTACATTGTTATTCCTCCATCTCTAACCTCTTGATTGTTTTGCATCGTGTATAGTTTTTTTTTTTTTTCAGTAACAATCCCGCAGTATTCTTCGAGACTCAAATGGTGCGCGGTCTTTGTGTTTTCAAGGTAGGATGCACGTCATTTTTTTTTTTTTTATGTATCCCTTTCGCTCCTCGATCACATATTCGATGCTTCCTTACCTACTTTGTATTTCGTCCCTTCTCATTATTCTCCCTCGTCCTTCTGCTTCTTGTCTTTGCCGTGTGCTTTTCATTCTGCTATTTCTCCTTTTCTTTATTGTCTCTTCGTCATCTTTCTTCTTTTCCCGAGCAGTATTTCTCATCCTACTTTGCCTCATTTTTCATCCTCTTTTCCTCCTCCTCCTCCTCCTCCTCCTCCTCCTCCTCCTCCTGCTCTTTGTTCTTCAACTCCTCCTCGTATATCTTCTCTCTCCTTTTCCTTTTACAGTTTTATCAATCCTGTTTACATATCACACGAATTTCTCTGTCCCTTTGTCTCCACCTTTTCTTTTGTGTTCTATCAACCCCCCTAATCCTTTCTATACTAAAACTTTTCTTATAATACAACATACTATTTCCTTTTAGAATCCTTTAAGAATTAATTTGCCCTGTCCTTTTTTTTCCTTTATGTTTTTCGTTTTTCTACCATCAACATGACAAACGGATTCCATATTTTGCCCAACTGGAATAATTGTAATTGCAACCATTGTTTGTTTCTTAAGTAAGTACCGATACAGAAGAAGCAGGCGCACCAAGAATTGTGATATATTATTACTTTGTTAATGAAAATCTCTAGTACGCAGAGATGAAAGTTACATTATTGTGAGTTGATGGGAAAAGGCTTACTTGATAATTTGACCAGTGTTGGTGCTTATCAGGAGCATGGGAGATGGAAAGGCAGATCAGAGTCTGAGGAGAAAGTGATTATTCATTACTCACAATTTAGAAATGTCCAAAAACCTCGAGAATACCAACTGAAAAGAAATATCAAAATTGATAATGTTAGTGATATGAAGAGAAAGCATAGCATAGCTACACACACACACACACACACACACACACACACACACACACACACACACATACCATTTAAATCACCATAATTATTTGCATCATTTTTTTTTTTTTCCGTCACCACCACCACCACCACCACCACCACCAAATAGTATGGCGTCAAAAGCCTTAGGACCACACCTGTGTCTTAAAATAGGGTTACTATTTCTTGTTTTGCCCTATGGTACATAAACATAAAATCATAAGGGACACGGATCGTGTGTAGGTGTTTGCGTGTATATGTGTAAGTAAACTGAGCTAAGGGAACAGCGAGTAGGACACCCCACAAGTCTTTTTTTTTTTCTAATCTTCTCTTTTTTATCTTTATTTTCTGTTAAATTATATCTTAGCTTTCTTCACCCTCTTTTCCCCCAGAGAGAGAGAGAGAGAGAGAGAAACTGCAAAGCATGGCCCACACATGGCAGTTCTTATGTATGGGAAGGGGGCTTGGGAGGATGGGTAATTGACATGGTGATGACTGCCGTGGTCCTCAGGACACTAGTGATGAGTCGGCGGGGAAGGGAAGGATGGGATGCAGTAAAACGGTGAACGAGACAGGAAAGAACGAGTGATTAGCATTAAATTGGGTGAGGGCGAGAGAAGCTTAGTAAGGGAGGTGGTATTGGCTCTTCACGCTACAAAATGTCCTTCACACAATTTTTTTTTTTTTTCGCGCTACAGTGTCTCCACTTAATAAAGAACGCACTCTCTCTCTCTCTCTCTCTCTCTCTCTCTCTCTCTCTCTCTCTCTCTCTCTCTCTCTCTCTCTCTCTCTCTCTCTCTCTCTCTCTCTCTCTCTCTCTCTCTCTCTTGTTACATCATTAACGCGAAAAAGCTTAGCTTATTAATAGCTACACTCATTTATTTTTAATTCATTCACAACTCAGTCTATAAATATTTTTCTTGTTTTTGACATTTTAATGGAATATTTAATCTTTTAATCTGGATTTGGGTATTTAGTTAGTGAAAGATAACTTACAGAGGACAAAGTGGCTAATTTTCACACAAATATGAATAAAAAAAAATGTGGCTAAAATTATTTACTGCATAAACATGGTTAACGAAATGCTGGAAAGGAAGCACGCGCATTGCAGTGTGAAACTTTAAAAAAAAAAAATATATGTTCTTTTCCTAATCCTGATGAACTTGTAAGGTTTAATGAAGGATTCATAGAAAGTATGTTGAATACTGTTTTCCTCTTTTGTGCTGGTACTGTTTAAATAACAATTTATAGATATCGTACCCTACTGACGCTCTGATTTCGTTTTAGGATTATCTTGAACACACACACACACACACACACACACACACACACACACACACACACATTTATTCTCAAGTTTACTCTTAAAGCTTAGAATTGGTATAATTTAACTGTGTGCACCTCCACCTTAACAAGTTACCAGTTACTGTAGTGACCATGTATAGACTGATATAATAGCTTGCCCCTAAGCCATATAACATACTGGAACACTCTTTCATCGCGTATGTGAATATCTTACTAATATTTCATAAAATCATTATATATGAAGTTATGAGAAAACAGAAGGTAAAAAAAAAGAAAGTGACATATTTAGGTTTGTAAAGAGTGTATTGTGGCAGCAGAAATAGTCGCTCCCTAGGTATGAAGTTTTGGAACCAGTAGTTGGCACCTTGACGACAGCGTGTGGTTGAGAAGTGGGACTAAGTACTGCATTATCGTGGTTTTGTGCTGACATGTGTGGACTAAACTGTTGTATTGTAGTCATGGCTATTACGAACAAAGGGGGATGTCGTTATGTCATCGCAGTTTCGAATTGAAATAGTGTCTCGAGTATTTGGCTGAGAAGGAACACGGCTACGGCTAGGCTTTGGTGAGTTTTTTGTATGTATATCCTCTTTTTCCTCCTCCTCCTCCTCCTCCTCCATCATCATCATCATCATCATCATCATCATCATCATCATCATCATCATTATCGTTATCATTAGTAATCAATCTCAGTCTCGTGCATGACGAAGACTACGTATTTCAATTTTCATTAGCTGTTTATAGTTTGCGAATTCTGAAATACAGGAAAAATATTTATCTCAGGCTTGCATTCCCCGATATGAACTGTGCTCTTTGGCTTGATTGCCCTTCTGTAAACTTTTTTTTTTTTTGATGATCGTTTTACGTCACCAAATTTATGCTCTTTGGTATGTCAACATTTGTTTTTCTTTGAGCTCTTTTTTTTCCTTTTTTTTTTCTTTTATAGTTTTGATCTAGTCACTGGTCCACGATATGAAGTGAATATCCATGACGTTTATGATTTTCTATGATTCTTTTCATGTATTTTCGAGTGCCGTTAAGTCTCATAAACACGTGTAGTTATAAGTAGTTTCAATAATCACGTGTAGTTTTAATTAGTTTTAATTTTTTTTTTTTTTTCTCACTTGACAGGCATTGATGAGATGCAGGAGACCTCTGTGTTGGATGTTTGGCATGGGTGGGGAATATCCCTAGTAAATGTTCGGGCCAGACATACACGAGACCAGCATCGCTACTTCTGCTCTTAGAGGCATCACACCACTTGCTGGTACCGTGATAAGCACCACTTCTTTCACCACCAGCTACGTAAAAGGTAAATATATGTCTGCTTGTGTATTTTTGTAAGTCGAATTAAAACTGACAGGAAGTGCTGAAGACAGATACGATGTTCAAGACTCCAACCATCACCGTATTTAGAGTGTAAAACAGAAAATTGTGATGGAAAGAGAGGGAGAGAGGGAGCTGGAAAGGTGTGTAAACAGAATAGGGAGGAGACATGGTGGCGTGTGAGCCTTGGCGCTACACAATAAATTACCGGTATATAATGGTACTGTTTAAAGTGTCACAATCGGTTGTCTGCAATATAGTATATCGTATTATTAAAACACGAGTTTATGTCATTCTAAAGGCATATAGAATATGCGAGAATATGTATGCTTGAAATTCTGATGGAAAGTAAAAAAGATGGCATATCGCGCAGTGGTGCAAATATCCTTCTCCAAACAACATGAAATAAAACGGAAAAAAAAAAAAAGTAAATAAATAAAAGAAAAAAATCCACTTGAAGTTACTCCTCCATGTAGACCTCTGTCTTTCAAAAAGAAAATAAATAATAATAATAATAAATAAATAAATAAATAAATAAATAAATAAATAAATAAATAAATAAATGAGACCCATAATAATTAGCGTGCCTTTTACCTGAGTATGACGGTTCGAGTACTGTTTGAAAGGAAAATAATTACATAGATAAAAACAAAATCCATAAGTAAAACAACCATGCCTTGTGCTGCCAGTGATGTGTGCAGTGACGTGGTGTTAGTGCGTGTTCGAGTGGCTGAGAGTGCAGAAGGAAGTACTCAGGCTCACTGCCACCTCAGAGCACATCACGAACACCTCACACACACAATGTTACAGTGAACAGAATCATGTATTCAGGCTGATGGTGACCTTTCCAAAATCCATGTTTGTTATGAAGTGTATAAAGTCACTAAGACTACAAGAGAGTACTCACCCATCCAGGTGCTGTTGGTGATAATCTGCAGTATCCTGGCGGGGTCCATGGCGAGGGTCGAGTGAAGGAGGCAGTGAGGGGCAGGTGGCCTGGACGGCACGGGCGTGGATCCTCGCTATGCTGACGAGTGTTCACGCGGTTTCGATATTCTTTTAAACGTTACGCCGACAAAATGTATTACTCTCTTACTTTCTCTGCTCTGTAAAATAATTGCACCGTTTCTTTATAAATTCCATCCAGGTAAATCATGTACATCAAGGTTCCTCCATGGTTTCACTTAAAATATTCTCCAATCTCCCTATGATATAATCCGAACTTTATCCAGTTTATCATGGGGCGAATAGTTTTTGGGAAAATCTCGTAGGTGGGATATTTGGTTGGGATATTTATCTGGGGAAATTTGCGGTATTCAGGTTGAACGATTGCGTTGATTTGTTTAACCAAATGTATGTGTTCTGCGCTGCGATGTCACCAAGAAATCACACCTCGACATCTAACTCTGATGCACGATGCCTCACATCCAGCATTACTCATTTCTCGCCTCTCCTCGCTCCTCTGCACCCTCATAACCTCTTCACTTGCATCCCATAATCCGATCCTCCCCAGTCACCCGTCCCCACACCTCAAGCCTACGCCATCAATCACTGCCTCGCCCTCTCCGCCACCACTTCCTCCCTCCCGCCCTCCTTCCCTCCCGCCCGCCCTCCCTCTCTCCCTTTGCCTGCCTCCTGAAGGGTCTCCCAAGTTATCCTTTATAAGAAAAACGACCCACCAGTTACACCCGTCTCTTCCAGCCATCACCCCCGGCGTCTGGCGTAACCGTCTCCCTTTCCCTTCCCTAGATATTTGAGGCTCAAGATGCTCTTGGTGTTGTACTTTTGGTTAAGTGTGTGTGTGTGTGTGTGTGTGTGTGTGTGTGTGTGTGTGTGTGTGTGTGTGTGTGTGTGTGTGTGTGTGTGTGTGTGTGTGTGTGTGTGTGTGTGTGTGTGTGTGTGTGTGTGTGTGTGTGTGTGTGTGCGTGCGTGCGTGCGTGCGTGCGAGCGCGCCTCTTACCACGCCTGTTTTTCATAAAAAAAATATAATTTTGCTCCCAAGGATGAATTTTCATATAAAGCATTCCAATCACTATTTGACGATAGGACATTGCGTTCAAAACTAGAATGTAGTCTTAGTTTTGAATAACAGTGCAAGTGTAAGATAAGCGAGGAATGTTAATGCGCTATAAACAAAAACATAAGACAAGTCGAGTAGTTTCAGTTTCCCAAAAATGTCTATTTGCATTTTTTATTTAAATGTATTTTCTCTCTGTATTTGTATTTCTTGCCAATTACTCGACTTACGAGTACAGTGTTCTTTACGGCGCTGTCTTCCAACGAGAAAACCTAGTGCCTTCACCTTGTTAAGAGCTCCCTAATTGAATTCATGTGTTTTAATTTACGTTCCTATCTCAGTGCTTACCTTCAGTAATTTTTCTCAGCTCCAGATAGCCGACCTCCTCCGGCCCCACCAGGGAACAGAAAGAACCCAGCAGACCGCACCCGTAATACCAGAACACCCGAGCCATTTATCCTTAAATTACGCCGTTAAGTCAGAGAACAAAACTTTCAGACACGAGAACCAAGAGAGAGAGAGAGAGAGAGAGAGAGAGAGAGAGAGAGAGAGAGAGAGAGAGAGAGAGAGAGAGAGAGAGAGAGAGAGAGAGTTATTGCAAGATTTCTAACTCTTGACCAGTGAAAATAATACCAACGTTGCTACGAACAAATTTTGTCATTAGAGCAGAAGGTTTACAGTTAGAAGAAAAAATAGTTCGGATGACAGTTTCCATGACTCAGTACATTTAATTAACGGCAAATGTCAAGTGGTTATTTTATTGGAACATCCCTATAACGTTTTCATGCTATTCAGATAACGATTTGCTCTTGTGCAGGAGGAGGAGGAAGGGGTAACTTGAGAATATAAATAGTCTAAGATAAATATGAAGAGAATGGAACGGTAAATATGAGAGAGAGAGAGAGAGAGAGAGAGAGAGAGAGAGAGAGAGAGAGAGAGTGTGTGTGTGTGTGTGTGTGTGTGTGTGTGTGTGTGTGTGTGTGTGTGTGTGTGTGTGTGTGTGTGTGTGTGTGTGTGTGTGTGTGTGTGTGTGTATGTCAGTCCTGGAGTTAAACAAGGACTTCAATCAGCCGATGTGTCCTTGTCTCTCTTCCCGCCACTCGTTCACCTCGCCACGTGCAGCCACAACATGAAAGCGGCTTCGGTGCTCACACTGGCATGCAAAATTGTCTCTTGGCGTGTGGAAGAAACTGGGATGGGATGGAGAGTGTTCCTACATGGCCCTGAGAAAATGTAAAAACAAAGGAAGGAAAGATAAAAGAAAAAAGAAACAGACTACATATGGAAGAAAGGACTAAAGTCACATTTTTTTTTTTTTCAACCTAGAGTTTATTAGATGGAAGTTCTGGTGGATCCGATGGACCCCTCCTTGCGGTTAGACTTCTTCCCTTTCTCTCGTATTTCCTTGTCATTGTTTGTAAACGTGGTAGTTAAATTTGAATATGATTAGAATTAATCATGTTAGATAACGAAACTGCTCTTCGAGGCGTGAAATGTAACAAGGCTAATGAGGGGCTGTTAGTGATGGTGGCTGGACTGTCTCTATGTCGTGTACCTCTTTTTCTTGGCACAACGCTTTTTTTTATTTTTTTTATTTTTTTTATTTGAGGAGCTTAAGTGGAGTTGTATATTGCGTTCGAATATACGTATACTTTTGAAACCCTACTTGACGATGTTCATTTATGAAAAGAAAAAAAAAATAGAGAGAGAGAGAGAGAGAGAGAGAGAGAGAGAGAGAGAGAGAGAGAGAGAGAGAGAGAGAGAGAGAGAGAGAGAGAGAGAAAGAGAAAGAGATAGCACAAAGCTGTGTCCAGGTAGACATGAGAATATTAGTATTATCATATTTAATTTTTACATGTTTCACTTGTGAAAATTAAGTTAAAGATGTGTATTAGAAAAGACATATGTAAAAGAAGAGATCATCTCGATTTTTTTTTTTTTTTTTTTTTTTGAAGCATATGAAGCATACTCCATACATGGAGAGATAAGACCCTTGTACAGGGTTAGCAGCGGGAGGGGTGGGGTGAGATAAACTGGCAGAGACGTCTCAGAACTGACTTCAAAAAATCTGTTTTAGCTAGAAAAAAAGATATGAAGTTTCTAGTTTGGATTACAAATAAAGTACAGACCGAGGATGTTCAGTGTTGAAGAGGGGGACAGTTGAGTGTCACTGAAGAAGAAGGGATAGTTGTCTGGAAGGTTGTGTCGAGTTGACAAATGGAGGAATTGAGTTTTTGAGGCATTGAACAATACCAAGTTTGCTCTGCCCCAATCAGAAATTTTAGAAAGACCAGAAGTCAGGGCTTCTGTGGCTTTTCTGCGTGAAATGTTTACTTCATAAAGGGTTGGGCGTCTATGAAAATACGTGGAAAAGTGCAGGGTGGTATTATCAGCGTAGGAGTGGATAGGACAAGAAGTTTGGTTTAAAAGATCATTGATGAATAATAAGAAGAGAGTGGGTGACAGGACAGAACCCTGAGGAGCACCACTGTTAATAGATTTAGGAGAAGAACATTAACCGTCTACCACAGCAGCAATAGAACGGTCAGAAAGGAAATTTGAGATGAAGTTGCAGAGAGAAGGATAGAACCCCTAGGAAGGTAGTTTGAAAATCAAAGCTTTGTGCCAGACTCTATCAAAAGTTTCACCAAAATCTCTAAAAGAGGATGACCAAGACTCAGTAAGGAAAGCCAGATCACCAGTAGAGCGGCCTTGACTGAACCAATACTGGCGATCAGATAGAAGGCTGTAAAGTGATAGATGTTTGAGAATATTTCTGTTGAGGATAGATTAAAAAACTTTAGGGAGACAGGAGATTAAAGCAATAGAATGGTAGTTTGAGGGATTAGAACAGTCACCCTTTTTAGGAACAGGTTGAATGTAGGCAAACTTCCAGCAAGAAGGAAAGGTGGATATAGACAGACAGAGTTGAAAGAGTTGACTAGGCAAGGTGCAAGCACGGAGACACAGTTTCGGAGAACAATAGGAGGGATCCCATCAGGTCCATAAGCCTTCCGAGGGTTTAGGCCAGCGACAGCATGGGAAAACATCATTGCAAAGAATTTTAATAGGTGGCATGAAGTAGTCAGAGGGTGGAGGAGAGGGAGGAACAAGCCCTGAATCGTCTTAGGTAGAGGTTTTAGCAAAGGTATGAACAAAGAGTTCAGCTTTAGAAATAGATGTGATAGCAGTGGTGCCATCTGGTTGAAATAAAGGAGGGAAAGAAGAAGCAAAGTTGTTGGAGATATTTTTGGCTAGATGCCAGAAGTCACGAGGGGAGTTAGATCTTGAAAGATTCTGACATTTTCTATTAACGAAGGGGTTTTTGGCTAGTTGGGGAGCAGACTTGGCATGGTTCCGGGCAGAAATATAAAGCGCATGAGATTCTGGTGATGGAAGGGTCAAGTGCCTTTTGTGGGCCACCTCTCTATGATGTACAGCATGAGAACAAGCTGTGTTAAACCAAGGTTTGGATGGTTTAGGTCGGGAAAAAGAGTGAGGAATGTACGCCTCCATGCCACACACTTTCATCTCTGTTATGCGCTCGGCACACAAAGACGGGTCTCTGACACGGAAGCAGTAGTCATTCCAAGGAAAATCAGCAAAATACTTCCTCAGGTCACCCCCAACTAGCAGAGCACAAAACACCAGAGGCACCTCCGCTTAGGGGGATCCTGAGGAGGGATTGGAGCGATAGGGCAAGATACAGGTATGAGATTGTGATCAGAGGAGCCCAACGGAGAAGAGAGGGTGACAGCATAAGCAAAAGGATTAGAGGTCAGGAAAAGGTCAAGAATGTTGGGCGTATTTCCAAGACGAGTAGATTGTTGCACCAATTGCTCTAGGTCGTGGAGGATAGCAAAGTTGAAGGCTAGTTCACCAGGAGGAAGGGAGTTCACCAGTGAAGGGGGAGGAAAGCCAAAGCTGGTGGTGAACATTGAAGTCTCCAAGAATGGAGATCTCTGCAAAAGGGAAGAGGGTCAGAATGTGCTCCACTTTGGAAGTTGTCAAAGAATTTCTTATAGTCAAAGGAGTTATGTGAGAGGTATACATCACAGATAAATTTAGTTTGAGAGTGACTCTGTAGTCGTAGCCAGATGGTGGAAAACTCGAAGATTCAAGAGCGTGGGCACGAGAGCAGGTTAAGTCGTTGCGGAAATAAACCCAACATCCAGCTTTGGATTGAAAATGAGGATAGAGAAAGTAGGAGGAAACAGAAAAGGGGCTACTGTCAGTTGCCTCAGACACCTGTGTTTAAGTGATGAAAAGATGAGGTTTACAAGAGGAGAGGTGGTGTTCTACAGATTGAAAATCTGTAGTCCCCCTCTGTAGTCCCCCTCGGAGTCCCCACTCCGAGGCTGGTGTAGGAGTCGCCATGATGATTTTGAATTTTGATTGAAGGGTTTGTGTGTAATTAAGTGCTTGTAGTTTTGTGTGAAGGAAAAGAGTTGTCTTTAGAGGGCAGGCTGTGCTGTGAGGCACAAAGGGAAACGTTCAGTGAGGTTTAATAAGTTCACAGCACCCCCTGATCCAGTGCTTTAGACCTCACTGCCACTAATTATCGTTTCGGCAGGTGCTTACTGCCTCCTATTATATATATATATATATATAATATATATATATATATATATATATAATATATATATATATATATATATATATATATATATATATATATATATATATATATATATATATATATATATATATATATGCACACACACACACGTCAATATTTTTTTGCCAAAGAGCTTTAAAAAGTAATTCTGAAGGAAGGAATGTTTCCTCATCCAATTTAGTTTAGCATCACTACATATGAATCGCTGAGCAGGAAGCTGTAGACAGACTTGTTGTGGCATTGGTTGTACCATCAGAAACCTCATTGCCACTTTTCGGAAGATATTATTTTTTTTTTTTTTCAATAGGAGGGACCTAATCAGCTCTATAAGCCCCCGAGGGTCCACATCATCTGAGATCCTTGCTATCTACGTACGTACCTATGTTCCCTTCCTTAGCGTTGGGGACATATTAAGTGCACATCCTTCTTTTCCTCTTCCTTTCTTTCTGTCATCAACACCACACCGCTCCTTCCACATCCTCCTCCACCTCACTCTCATTGCCAATCATGCATCCAATCATTACCGAACCTTTCCTCTGTGTTTCATGCGTTACTGTGTACGTGTGTTTATTTGCGTCCTGTCAGTAGCGTCACAGTGACATGATTTGATTGAAAGCCCTTTTGTTCAGATCCGAAGTATGTTTACTCACACGCATCTGTGAAGTGCATTGTTTGTTATTTGTCAGGTGCAACAGTCAACCAGTGTTCCGATATTGCCTGAATGCAGCACCTGAAAGGTTATGGTCACTACTGGCACCTTTAGTCCAATTAGCACATTGCCGCAGGTGGTGATCAGGTTGTGTCATGGCGACATCCATCGAGATATGATAATAATGGTGTTGGATGTGTGTCAGTCCCATTATATGAGTTGTTTTCACTACTAAAACTAAAGCGAAAATATATATACTTAATGAGCAGCGGGTATACGAGCATTTGCTATTAGAAAACACCCCCTACGGAAAACAAACCCTTTCTTTACACTTTCGAGTAGCTGCGCCGGGTATTTTTGTGCCGCACTCCAGAAGTGGTAAAGCCACCAAGCTACAATAAGACCTGTGTAAAGGCATCTGAAAGGATATTTACAGTCGATTTAAGAATATTATTACATGCCACATTTTATTACTGTTATTTTATTTTATTTATTTGTTTATTTATTTATTTATTTATTTTATTTTATTTTATTTTTTTTTATGTTTTCATCATTTATAATGTTGGCACAAGACAGCAGTTTGAAATTTCCAGGGGAGTACACGAAATTATCCTTCAGTTTGACCAAATTATCACAGTAACTGGAGGAAATTGCCACGTTGTTGTAGTGCGTATCTTTCATTTGTAATTTTCTCGTAAAGAAAAAAAAAGAACTTTTCCTAAATGACCAGATGTGTACGCATGTATAACGGTCTTTATGACTAAGCCATGTCATCAAAAAAATAATAATAAATAAATAAATAAGTAAATAGATGAACAGGAAGTGGCATTTTTTTGAGAAATAAAGAAATGAGAATATACTGTGGTGTGTAGCTTTTTCATGTTGATAATCATAAACAACATATAATGTTGATTCAAGAAAACGAAATATAACATAGAAACTGTAATTATTGTCTTTCGAGAAATGGAAAATGGAAAATGGAAAATACCATAATACATCTTACTCGATCCAGAAATAGTAAAGTGTTGTGTCACTTCCTCGCGTTTACATACTCTTGACAATATACATCATGCAGGTAGCAATGGGTAGGAGAGCCACACACAGGTTTCATTAACGTGTAACGAGACTTTTGTGTCAGTGGTAGGTTGAAACACGCCGGACTCCTTCCCTTCATGCATACTAAATAATGACAGTGTGTACCACATCTAGAAACATGATCTTGTCCACCTTTGGAGGGATGCCGACACGCGCAGAGAGAGAGAGAGAGAGAGAGAGAGAGAGAGAGAGAGAGAGAGAGAGAGAGAGAGAGAGAGAGAGAGAGAGAGAGAGAGAGAGAGAGAGAGAGAGAGAGAGAGAGAGAGAGAGAGAGAGAGAGAGAGAGAGAGAGAGAGAGAGAGAGAGAGAGAGAGAGAGAGAGAGAGAGAGAGAGAGAGAGAATTTAGGGAACGAAATTTATACAGCAGAGTGCTGACAGCTGCCCCTGAAAAATACGAAGCCAGGAGAAGTGTCGCCTTCTGCCGCAGGTCCTCTCCTCAGGTCCTGGCGCTATAGGTCTTTGGGGGGGTTTAACTCCTGCCTCGCTGTCACGGAGAAGGTGGACGGGGAACACAGACAAGGATGCCATTTCTTAGGGTAGACTGTAAGTGAATATTTAAAAAGTATGTCTACAAGATTGTGTGTGTGTGTGTGTGTGTGTGTGTGAGAGAGAGAGAGAGAGAGAGAGAGAGAGAGAGAGAGAGAGAGAGAGAGAGAGAGAGAGAGAGAGAGAGAGAGAGAGAGAGAGTTATATAACATGCCATTGAGGCATATTCCGTGAAAGAAACAATGGAATTTACCTCTTCAGGATTGTTTGTAGCCTGCGGCGATAAGAGTGATAAAAAACAGGGTAACACAGAAAGATAAAACGAAAAGAAAGGCAAGGAAAGGAAAAAAAACATGGGAGTGAGATGGAAAGAGGAACTTGGAAAAGAAAACAAGTGAGTTAAGAAAAAAGGAAAAGATATACAGGAACGGAAGGACAAAGAGAGAGAGAGAGAGAGAGAGAGAGAGAGAGAGAGAGAGAGAGAGAGAGAGAGAGAGAGAGAGAGAGAGAGAGAGAATGGGAAGAAATAAGGCAAGGGTTGATAACAGATGGTGAAAGTCTCTCTCATATCAATATGATCACAGTTTTGAGCCCTTCTTCCTACGCTATCTATCATTCTCTCTCTCTCTCTCTCTCTCTCTCTCTCTCTCTCTCTCTCTCTCTCTCTCTCTCTCTCTCTCTCTCTCTCTCTCTCTCTCTCTCTCTCTCTCTCTCTCTCTCTTAATAAGTAAGGCAAAGAGGTTAGTCAAACACAACAAAAGGTCCATCGAGTTACATGTTACGAACCAGAGTAAAACGAACCCGAAGGAATTTTATAGTTTTTTTTTTCAGGCAAAACAGAGTGATTACTTCAACTATTGGACACATAATTGACGTAAATGAAGATTACACCAACGACGAAGAGCAAATTAATAACATTCTAAACATTTTCTTTGCCTCAGTATTTACAGGAGAAGGAAGACCTCAGCGACATCACTACGGTGACAGCAATCCAAATTAATAACAACGACGTCCTAAGCAGCATCAATATAACAGAAAGTGACGTGTCAAAATGCATCGATACACTTGAAGCTAGCAAGTCACCCTGGCCTGACACGATCTCACCCCGCATCTTAAAAGAAGCGAAATCAGAATTGGTTAAACCACTGTCCGTATTGTTTAATAAATCCTTGGCTCAGTCCGGTACAATGCCTGATGAATGGAAGCTCGCTAACGTAACTCCGATTTTCAAAAAAGACAGTAAATGTTTATCATGTAATTACCGGCCAATTAGCTTAACCTCAGTCGTATGCAAAATGCTTGAAACACTAATAAGAGATAAACTCGTTAATCACTTTGAAGAAAACAACTTACTTGAAAATACTCAACACGGCTTCCGCAACAAACGCTCTTGTTTGACGAACCTCTTAGACTTCTATGATATTCTGAACCAGTATGACGAGAGAAAAGCGGTAGATATATCTTGATTTTCAAAAGGCCTTCAACAAAGTCCCGCACAAACGTTTAATGATTAAACCAAAATCACACGGTATTCTAGGCGAGGTGTTGCGATGGGTTGAAAACTGGCTAAACAACCGTAAATAAAGAGCAGTAATAAATGGAAAAGCAGTAGACTAACGTAACCAGCGGGGTACCACAGGGATCAGTCTTAGGACCTGTTCTCTTCCTTGTTCATATTAACGACATAGATGAGGGTGTTACCAGTATAATATCAAAGTTTGCTGATGACACCAAAATAACGAATTCCGTAGTCTGTAACAAACAAGTAATAGAAATGCAGAAAAAAAAATGTGGATAAATTGACAGAGTAGGGGCACACTTGGCAAATGAGTTTTAATGCAGATAAGTGCAAAGTGCTTCACATAGGATATAGAAACGAGAAAGCAAAGTATATTTTAAATGGCACCCAACTTGAAAGTGTTGACAACGAAATTGGTTTAGTAGTGACAATATCGAATATCTTAAAATCTAGCCAACAATATTCAGAAGTCACAAAGAAAGTAATTATTGTATTTGACTTAATCGGCAGATCTTTTGAATATAAATCTATGGATACAATGTTCACTTTGTATAACTCCTTAGTCCGTCCCCTTTTGGAATATTGCGTTCAAGCATGGTGCTCCTACTACCAGAAAGACATTGATAAATTAGAAAGAGTTCAGCGTAGAGTATCAAAAATGATACCAAACCTAAGAAACAAATCATACGAAGAGCGTCTTAAAGAATTAAATCTGTTCCCATTAACACAAAGAAGACCAAGAGGCGACTTAATACAGGTGTTTAAAATTATCAAAGGCATTGATAACATGGACTGCAGTAAATATTTCACGATAGACTCTTCAAATTACACGCGAGGAAACGGTTGCAAAATTGTTGGGTAATCCTTCAATTCTCACAAATCAAAAAATATTTTTTTTCCATCGAGTAGTAAATCTATGGAATGGGCTTCCTCGAGAAGTGATTGACTGCAACACCGTTGAGACTTTTAAACGCCGTCTTGATAAATATCTTGCCTGTAATCCGCGGCTAACAGCGTTTGTTTGTTAGTGATTAACTTCTTTGCCTTCAGGAAATGGGGGCACCTTATTTCATCTATTTTATTTCTTTCATATAAAATTTCCTTCGCGTTTTTTCTTCTCTAACCCTGTAAGGTATTTCTTTTCCTGTATGGCTTACGCCGGAGGGAGTGGAGGGTGGGAAGAAAACCTGCTTTCCTGCTCTTTTCTTCTACTATCACCTTAGTAATACTGACCTAGGTCAGGTCATCTCGAAGGTCAGGTCATCTCGTGAGGACCGCAAAGCCGGTTTTTCTATTTTTAGGGGGTTTTATTGTTTTTTGGGGGATTTTTTGTTTATTCCTGATATTTATATGTAAAATCAGTTTAAATAATCGATTAAAAAGTAATGTAGAGTGAAAGAAAAAGTTTGAAGCGTTATCTGAAGGTCAAACTCTTTTTAAGGTCATGTTGATACAGGTTAAACAAAACCTTTGTTAACTTGTGCTGCACAAGAAATGAACGGATCAGGCTTGACTACTTTTACATTTTTTATGTATATGATGAAGCAGCCTCCCTACTCCTGTGTTTAGCTAAAGCCACATGTCAACTCAAGGGATTTTAGGAGGTAAATATCATAGGCCAGAAGTCGTGACGTGTCAGTTAAGCCACATCTTCTTTACCAACCCAACTCACTGCCTCCCCATCCCCACTCCCTCCTTGTTTGTACATTTCTCATATCCCTTCCTCCCTACCTCCTCATCTAAGCCCCCCCACATTCTCTCTCTCTCTCTCTCTCTCTCTCTCTCTCTCTCTCTCTCTCTCTCTCTCTCTCTCTCTCTCTCTCTCTCTCTCTCTCTCTCTCTCTCTCTCTCTCTCTCTGTGTGTGTGTGTATGTATGTTTGTATGTATCTCTCTGTATGTATGTTTGTATGTATGAAGGAGGTATGAGAAGCATGGGGGATGGAGAGAGGAACGGGAATAGGAATGTGGAAGGAGAGAGGAAGAAGGCTGACCAAAGATTAATTTCGAAGGCAGCTCTAACCAATGACAGCTGCTATGAAAAAAAAAAAAAGATGACAGGCGTTAGTTTTGTTAAAAGTATAGATAAGAAAGCTGCTTCATCAAGTAGGGAACCGTCTGTACATATATTTATCAATGTAATGTGGAAGTAAATTTTTATATGTAATTTTTTTTTTTTTTTTTTTTGGGGGGGAGACGTGTTTTTGTGGTGTTTTTCAATGCCAACCCTGGGCTATATTACTTTTATTTATCAGTGGTCACAAACTTAACAACGTGCGTTGTGTTCATATGTACCATTTCAGATGGGCGTGCAGGAAAAAAATAAATAAATATATATATATATATATATATATATATATATATATATATATATATATATATATATATATATATATATATATATATATATATATATATATATATATATATATATATATATATATATATATATATATATATATATATATATATATATATATATATATATATATATATATATATATATATATATATATATATATATATATATATATATATATATATATATATGGCAGCAACATTTGCAGATGATTTTTTTATGGAAATTCTTGGGTAGTATTACAAACTGGTGTGAATGGTTAACTTCTAGTACCGGTGTGTTTAACTTTTTTATTTACCTATCAATGGGAAGCTGCTGTTGAAATAGGAAAATCGCGACTCAGTACAAGTCTGAACTAAGAGGGATGCTTTGCACTATAAGGTCACTATAAGCCCATAAAGTCTGCCTTTATTTATTTATTTATTTATTTATTTATTTATTTAATAATTTATTCATTTACTTATTCTTGGGTCATTCGCCGGGCTTATGGCTTGCTAAAAATAAAGGACTTAAACTCCACATGTATTCATACATTATGTAAAGAACTGTTTGTAAATGTTAGTTCTAAATCTGAATGTGTGCAACTGCTATAAATCTGAGTATTATATACATGTGTGTGTGTGTGTGTGTGTGTGTGTGTGTGTGTGTGTGTGTGTGTGTGTGTGTGTGTGTGTGTGTGTGTGTGTGAGAGAGAGAGAGAGAGAGAGAGAGAGAGAGAGAGAGAGAGAGAGAGAGAGAGAGAGAGAGAGAGAGAGAGAGAGAGAGAGAGAGAGAGAGAGAGAGAGAGAGAGAGAGAGATAGCACATTTATGATTTCACTCCCACGTTCACTGTTCAAGGCGTCGCAAATCAGTATGTATGCATCCAAAAACTCGTAGGAACTAGTAGAGTTTTAGAACATTTTTACTGTGAAATAAGTCACACCAAACTCGCGTGCCAGAAACATTTCACTTTTTTTTTTCTTTTTTTTTTTTTTTTTTTTTTTGCGTGACCGACACACGGAATGACAATGATGACTGGGATGAGGGCAACAAAATTTTCTAGTGTTTTTTGGTATAAAGGTGGAAAATCAAATATCGGTTCCTTGCCTTTCTCAGGCAACTGAAATTTCCCGCAGTATTGGAAAACCAAACTTTATACCGATGACGCCTTTTTGGCTTTATAGTCCAATAGTCTTTTAGAGTTCTATTCTCGCTAGTGGTCGTTCTGGAAACACGCTCCAAGGAAGCCTCCCCCTCCCACTGGGCCTGGCATTACCTCGATATTCGTCTTATTTTGCTGTGCTTAATGGCGACCGTTTGTGTTTGTAGTGATGTTCTGAAACCACTCACTGAAATATCGATATCATGTCAAAGTGGAGTAGTGGACAGTGTTAATGTTTCCTCCTTAACATCTCCATTCTCGTCTTCATTCGAATCCACGCCTCCAGGCAGATTCACCAAACTGATAATCTCCGTTGTAAAATGAGCGTCAGAAGTAGTACGATAACTGTGGTAGGTGTAACGTAATGAAATGACGCAATGGCTGTGTTTCAAGACAGGGACAGAGAAGTAAGTGGTCATAGCTTCTGGTGTAAGGGATACATACCTTGGTGTATGCCTTCATTTGTACTACAGTTTTTATGGCTTCAAGAAAGCAAAGTAGACAGACTAAATTATACTTGACGTGGCCTCGCCGCTTGACTTCGTCTCTTCGAATTCTAAGACTGCGATGAATAACAGCACCTTCACCACAGCCAAAGATGGATACCACGTGACCAGCGACGATATCCATTTTATCATAAATTACAACCTCCGAGTTTGGTTTCCCCACACGAAGTTCTTCAAACCGGTCGTGGGAAACTGCACGGACAGACCCAACACTGCAACGGTTACTCCGAATCCACGCCATAAAAATGCATCTTTCTGGTCTGCGAAATTTATTGTGTCCCTAATGTCGTCCCTCCGTCTTCTTTATCAGGAAGGTCAAGAATAGTGTATGTTCTTTCTCATTTGTACCTTTATATATTTTTGCCTAATCGGGGATAATGTGAAAACATCTTGGTCACTGTGCTGCACTATGTTGTTTGAAATTTTAATGATGCTGTTATTAATTTTGATGCAGCTGTCTCAATAAATATTAGCGCTATTTTTATTATTATTATTATTATTATTATTATTATTATTATAATTATTATTATTATTATTATTATTATTATTATTATTATTATTACTATTATTACTATTACTATTATTATTATTATTATTATTATTATTATTATTATTATTATTATTATTATTATTATTATTATTATTATTATTATTGTAGCAGGGGTGATGCTAGTAGTAGTAGTAGTAGTAGTAGTAGTAGTAGTAGTAGTAGTAGTAGTAGTAGTAGTAGTAATAGTAGTAGTAGTGGATAGTAGTAGTAGTAGAAGTAGTAGAAGTAGCAGCAGCAGTAGTAGTAGTAGTAGTAGTAGTAGTAGTAGTAGTAATTGCAGTAGTAACAGTAATAGTAGTAGTAGTAGAAGTAGTAGTAGTAGTAGTAGTAGTAGTAGTAGTAGTTGCATTAGTAACAATAGTAGTAGTAGTAGTAATAGTAATTGCAGTAGTAACAATAGTAGTAGTAGTAGTAGTAGTAGTAGTAGTAGTAGTAGTAGTAGAAATTGCAGTAGTAACAATAGTAGTAGTAGTAGTAGTAGTAGTAGTAGTAGTAGTAGTAGTAGTAGAAATAGTAGCAGACGTAGCCGCAGTACAGTCTCATCAGTGTCCCGGTAAGCCACGGAGGCCTCATATGTAAGAGGGAGAGCCATACCGCTGTGTACCCTGATCCTCTTACCAACTCTCCTGAGACCTTATTTTTTGGAGCGTCCTCAGAATTTGCTTTCTTTACTATTAATTCTTCGTTTGGCAACACTCGCTTCCCGCCCCAAGTGGACATCCCCGCTTCCTCCTATAACACACATGCGTACACTAATTATTCGTACAGTTGCGAAAGGGAGAATCCACAACCATGACTTGTGCTCTGTGGAGGTTAGAAACGCTTTGCTCTCTCACCACGACTATTTTCAAAGGCCACAGAAATAATATGGCGGGTTCTCAAGAGAGTTTTCCCTGTTAATAGTGTAGAAGTCTTGTTGATCTGTCACTAGAACCGTAAAAACATCCTTAAAAACCCTCGTAAGTTATGAAGGGCTTATGCAAATAGTCGTGATGAGAGGGTACAGCGTTTCAGAATACGGGCCTTCATCTCATGGCAGGTGAGGCTTTTAATATTTTCCGTGACTGCATTTCCCAAGCTTTGGTGTGAGGAACATTATTGCTGTACAGCGTCAACTCCCCAGCATGTGTTTTAAGATGACATGGAAACTTTAAGGCCACTGAAGTCTGGTGTGTCACCGCTAAGTTCCTTGTAAAGTTTGGTGACTGCTCTCTCTCTCTCTCTCTCTCTCTCTCTCTCTCTCTCTCTCTCTCTCTCTCTCTCTCTCTCTCTCTCTCTCTCTCTCTCTCTCTGAAAATACTATTCTCCCTTATAGATTTTGGTTTGCATATTATTTCCTTTCATTATTACTGTTACTATATCTATCTATATGTCTGTCTGTTATTACTATTATTACTATTATTATCATTATTATTATTATTATTATTATTATTATTATTATTATTATTATTATTATTATTATATATTTATTTATTTATTTATTTATTTATTTATTTATTAACTTATTTATTTATTTTTATTATGTGAGACAAAGGTCAGTGAGACGGAGATAGCGGCGAGGCCACGCGCATCTATAACACATGGCTCGATATTTGCCTTTATTTCTTTACTCTCATCACAAAAATAGCGAATGATTTGGTAAGGTTTACTTTCAAGCCTCCCTCCCTGTCGATCACTGACATATATAACGAACCACAGTGGTGTAATTTCGCGATACGTTGATTTATTGCTCTGAGGGAAATGAATGTGTGTGTGTGTTGTGGCAGCGCACACTGTAGGTTACACTCTTTAAACTTGGTGATATAGATGATTGCGATTATTTTTCCCTCGCAGCTCCTTATCCTTATACGAAATGCGGTTTCAGGGGACGGCTTTCAAAGGCCTCAGTGAGTAATTAGGTTCTTATGATGTTTAGTTTTCATATTTCTGATATTATTATTAAAATGACAAGAAAACCCTGAACATTTCAATAATTTCTACAAGAGTCAGTCAGAAGTATTGGATGCAAAACGCCGAAGCCTTTGAAAATACGGACCCAAGACTGGCTGTTCCTTCCCATTTCTTTCCACTGACATCCATTCACCCACCCATCCATTCACAGCACCCCTCCCACATACACACACACACACACACACGCACACACACACACACACACACACACACACACACACACACACACACACACACACACACACACACACACACACACACACACACACACACACACACACACACACACACACACACACACACACTCTTGAAATGCCAATTTGTATGCTCATCCCTCTTGCCCTCGGCTCCCCCCTTCACTCAGAAATATACGACTTTCATAATCTTTCATTCATGCCAAGAATTCAGAAGGAAGAAGAGAAAAGGAAAAACACTGACGAATATTTGCCATTCCTTTCTCTTCCCTTTTTCTTCATCCAACAGTATTTTCTTTTTTCCGTGTGTGCAAAAAATGAGGGACGCTAGCCATCCTTCTCTGTGGGCGGCATTTCCCTTCACCTCGGAAAAGATTAACTGCGAGGGGAAAAGTGAACGATGTAAGTCTCAACAAAACGTAAGAGAACATGGAGGACGATCACGAAGAAGTGTGGAAGGTAAAGAAACAATAAATGAGAGGAAAAAGTAGTCTAGGATGATAAAGATAAAAAGAGGAGCGTGAAGGAGAAAGAAATAATGGACGATGAGAAGATGACGCTGTAAACATGTGAGAAAAAAAGTAGATACAAGAGATTTTTCGAGTTCAAGGAAAGAAGGCAGTGTTTGGTAGCAGGAGGAGGAGGAGGGGGAGAGGATGGAGGAAGATGAGGAAGTAGAAAACAAGAGAATGACGGTGAGGGAGGAGGAGGAGGAAGAGAAAGACAAGAAAGTGAAGAAGGAGAAGGAGAAAGACAAAAAAAGTGAAGACTAAGGAGAAGAAATACAACAAAGTGAAGAAGGAGGAGGAGGAGGGGAAAGAAGAAAAAGAGGAAGAGGAAGAATACAAAATACAAAGAAGACACATTAAGATCCTTACTAGGCTGTTTGTATAACTATCACGCTAACTACCAGTGGAAGAGACAAGATACCAAAGTTAAAGGAGGAGAAAGAGGAGGCAGAAAAAAAATAAGAGGTTAGACGATGAAGAGGAAGAGGAGGACCAGACAAAGACAATGGGTGCGTTTGAGCTGTTATAAATTCCAAGAGTCGAGGAAAATATGCATAAAGATGGTGAAAGAAATAAGAAAGCATAAAAAAGAGGGAATGATGACGTAAAATTTGACCGCCGTTTTATATGTGAGAGAGAGAGAGAGAGAGAGAGAGAGAGAGAGAGAGAGAGAGAGAGAGAGAGAGAGAGAGAGAGAGAGAGAGAGAGAGAGAGAGAGAGAGAGAGAGAGAGAGAGAGAGAGAGAGAGCAATGATGTTTGCACGTATTTATTATTATTATTATTATTATTATTATTAGATTATTATTATTATTATTATTATTATTATTATTGATGTCTGTTAGTGTTTGATCGCTAAAGGGTTAGTATTAATTTTACTGCAATAAGGAAACCAGCTTTATTGGATGCGATTAGTTCTCCGAATCATCTTTCATATCAATTAAGAGTATCATTGTTATTCTTTTTCATTGTTCACGTTGCCCAGTGATAGGATAGTTAGAAATTGTTACATGTAATATTATATCCATACTGTTCATAGCTTCGCAAATTTAATTCATAATCGATCAAAAACGCCGGCACATATTTTTTTTTTACGAATATTTGATTTCTTTATGAACGAGTGTGAATATGAAAATGAAATACGCATTCTCCAAAAAGCGTCGCCCTTCGCACATAAATTTTTACTGGCCACTTGAGTAAATTGACAGTGAAGGGTGGGACGAAATAGGCTGGGATGGCTGAGAGGGAAAAAGAGAAGGAATAAAGGTGGTGGTGGTGGAGAGAGAGAGAGAGAGAGAGAGAGAGAGAGAGAGAGAGAGAGAGAGAGAGAGAGAGAGAGAGAGAGAGAGAGAAGGGGGAGGGGGGGAAATACCCGACATCAAACTTTACAACCAACTTAGTGGTGACACACACCAAAATTCAATGCCATAAAGTTTCTGTCACGTAAAACATAACCAACAAGTTTAAGAGAGAGAGAGAGAGAGAGAGAGAGAGAGAGAGAGAGAGAGAGAGAGAGAGAGAGAGAGAGAGAGAGAGAGAGAGAGAGAGAGAGAGAGAGAGAGAGAGAGATGAATAATAGATCATTTTTGAGCAACCTGAACCCAGGCTGGAGAAAGACCGCATATAACATAAAAAATAAACTGGTGCTCATCGTTCCTTGCAAATCATTCCATAAATCTTGATCAAACCAGTGGTGAAATGAAGCAGCTGACAGTGCTTCCTTAGGTAACAGGCCCTTATACACGACAGGGCTAAAGAAAGACTTAATTGTTGGTTTGTGGGACTGTGAGTGCGACCACGTGTCATTCTGATTAAAGAGCTCCCTTCACTGCTGCTGGCTGGCTGTTCGTCACAAAGACTTTTATGCGGCTGCAAGTAAATTCCACCCAAATATACCCTCGAGCCTTCCTAAATAACACTGTCATCCAGAATAGCTCCGTCACCTTCATAACGTTTCTAAATATGAAATAGTCTAATGTAACATAACCTTTATTTATGAAGAGAACTGTTTAGGGGAAATGCTCGCAGGGGAAATTTACAAAGATACTGTGTATGCTTAAACCAGGCATAAGGTCTTTGATCTGAGTTTCGTAGGTGGAGATGTTAGTTGTTCCAGGCTTTGCGAAATGAAGACTTAGTGGAGACTTGAGGTGTTGCCCACAAGAAGCTAAACACCAAGCCTGTGATATTAAACCACTCGGTCAAAAAGTTGTTCTCTATCTCTTCCATATTCAGTAGCAAGAGCGAAATATTTCTAGGCGGCACAGAGGAGAAGCGAAAAAAAAAAAAAGCCTGAGCTGACGTATGCTGCAGCTGGTGCCGTAAATCTTATACAGTTACGTGGCGAGGGAAAAAAAACAAAAATCTGAAGCTGCAGAGTGGCGGCTTGTGGCTCAGGCCTGCTCGGAGCCAGACGGGGCTTCACTAGCACCTATCCATTCGTGACACTTTTTACGTAATATTTTTCTGCATTTGTGATGGGAGCATTGTGAGATAGATGTTATATTAATGATCATTATCAATAAATAGAGAAAATTGTGGCTCTCATTTAGATATGAATTTGTTGCCTCTTTTCACGTAGTGTTTTTCTGCTTTTATGAACGCAGACTTTATAGGATAGATCGTAGTATTGATAATTAGCAGTAGGTAAAGACATCCTCGTTCTGATATTTTAGATTACTTGATACGATATAGTTGGGCTGGAATCAGTGATTTCCTTTTGCCACAAACTTGAAGAATTGCCACCCACTTGGTACGCAATGTATGTAATAACCTGCATTCTTCTTTTTCAGTGTTGCCGGGTTTAATAATGAGTCATGCATGTGCAGCCTGTACTTTGTACTGCTGAGGATTAATGAGCAAGTCATTCAACATAAGCTTGTATTGGCGCGTGAGGTATAAGGACGCGATGTTAATAAAGATATATTCAAGTCTTCATTAAGTACTGTTCAGGACCGGCCTGCCGCTACTTTTTTACAGTGGTACTTATTAGTCGGTTGAGTGTGTTGCAATATAGAGATTACATTCCTAAGTGAATGTATTCCTCCTAACATAAGTACAACTTTGAGTTATGGGATCTTTTGGTAGTCTTTAGTGCCATTAAACTTTAATATAAACGTGCTCATATAATTAAATTTCTGTTAAAAAAAGTACTCTTGTTAAATTAAATGAAACGATCAGCGCCTACATGAGGAACTCATTGTTGCATGTGTATCTGTCACATTTGGTGACGTGAGGAGGCGAGAGGCAGAGACTTATTGACCGTCAGAACGATGTAATTTTTGGAGCGCCCTAAGGCAATTCTGAGGTGATGATGCATCCTGTCCGACATTTTATCGCAGCTACAGGCACAGTCCAGATACTTACTAGTGCAGCGATTGACACAGGTTAACGCCTCACAGTTACGGCGATGTAAAGCTTTCACACAAGTACGAGATGACAGTAGCAGGGAGGCAAGAGTACAGACCGTCGGTGGAGTAACAGGACGCGTTGTGCCGGCGAGGCGAACTTCTGAGGGGACCGCGGGAGTGTTCACGAAGCGGCGGCCGGCACGCGACTGGCCGCCTCCCAGACTCTCACCTCAACGCCGCCGTCCGTTCCCGCCGCCAGTAAGGACTCAGCCGCTACCTCCCTCACCCCGACACTTACCACCCAAACTACCACCAACGCCAGACTGTATGAGGGAGTTGAAAACTTCGGGATGAGAATTCTATGGGAGCAAGATGATAGCGTTGCTTGGCGGCAGTCTGTCTCAACCGCATCTGCCTTCATTAACTGCAACACGCTCGCGACCACTTGTAGTCACGCACCACGATCACACCTACGACCATGTCGCACGGCCACGTCCAAGACCACGTCATCCGCCCACGCCCGCGTCACCGCCCACACCCACAACCTTATTACGCGATGCAACTATCATGCCACCTTGCCACACACACAACCACAAGCGCGTCCCGCGACACACCATCTAATGCCAGAAACTTTGAGCTTCTCACAGCTCACCTTAGAGAGTATTAATGCGAATGTCTACAAAATCTCATGAATTTTGATTATATCTTTTTAAAGCTCGTGAGACATCGAGGCTGAAGTTGTGCAATTTGGTCATGATTTAATATAAGCTCCTTTCAGTGTTGCTGTGTATTATTATTATATGTCGTTCTGTTTTATTGCGTGCTGTTTTATATAAATGTCTTTCTGTATTTTTATTTGGTATTCGTTTACATTGCCGATAGTGTCAGTTTGTTTGAGGAAGTGTTTGAGGAAGATCACAACGCTACATCAATAATTGGCTTATCGCCTTAAGCTGTATATTCACCGTTAACGTGACAGGCCAGGAATAAGTGTCTTATTAGATTAATATCAAATATAAAAGTTTAGGGGAAAAGAGATAATCTAAGCCACTTTAGCGAGACAGCGCCTAATAGACAATTAATATTTTCATTCCCTACGGAAGCGTCACCAAGACCTTAAGGCAGAAAATACCACCGCCTGGTCCACCTTTGTTCCACTCATGCCCCGTCTGCACCGCAAGTTTTTCCATCCTCGCCGTGTGCCCAGACAGCTGCTGCTGCTCCTCACTTCCTTCCTTTCTCTGCGCTGAAGCCTACCTCTTATGCTTGCATGCTTTTTGCTCCTCTTCCTTCCCTCCTTTCTTCCTCTCCGTGCACATCAGACTCCAACTCACGCGTTTATTTTCCCTCACTTCCTTTTCCTTCATCGTATGCACCTTCATTTATCCTCTCATCAAATTTGCTCATGAAATCTGGCCTTTTGATTGTTCTGCTCCTCTTTTCCTTGCCTGTCTCTTCCTTTCGCCTTTCCATCCCTGATTCTACCCCTAGGCTCTCTTTCTTTCTTATTCTTTATTCCTCAATATGTCTATCTCCTTCCTTCGTATTTGCATCCTTTCCTTTACTCCTGTCCCACTTTCTCTCCTGATCACTTGTCTATTCTCTTTCTCTCTCTCTCTCTCTCTCTCTCTCTCTCTCTCTCTCTCTCTCTCTCTCTCTCTCTCTCTCTCTCTCTCTCTCTCTCTCTCTCTCTCGCTTTCTCCCTGCATTCACCTTTCCCTCCTTTCCTGCACTTCAGCCCCGCTTCGCCTTCTCCTCCCTGTCTGTAGCAATCTAAGACTCTCTCCCTCTCTCCCTCTGCATTACGACAGGGCCTTATATCTTAACTCCCGCCTTTTCTCTCACTTCTCTCTTATCTTCCTCCTTCTCAGTTGCTCCCAACATTTCATCACCCTTATCTCTTATCGCTTTTCCTCCGTTCCTCAATTCCTCCTTTCTATGTTGATCCCTGACCCCTGCTCCCATCTTCCTACGCGCTTCTCTCTCCCAGGCACCTCAGTCCCACTTGCTGCTCCCTGCCTCAGCCTGAAATGCTGTCCACCGCGACCCTCCCTCCCTCCCTTAACACATTCATCCTTTACACCATTTTCACTCATTCCTTCTGGCGCCACCTCTCACTATTTCTTCCTCCATTTCTCTCTTGAATTTGCTTTTTTCTGTCTCTCATGTCTTTCTACATGTATTTCTCATGGGTTTATCTATATTCCTATATTATTTTAGTAACGTCATTTTGTCTCTGTCTCTGTTTACTTATTCATCTGTCTGCCTGTATGCATCGTGTAGCAACATGGTGTTATAGATAAGTAAATAAATTTATGAAAATAAAAAATAAATAAATAATTATATATATATATATATATATATATATATATATATATATATATATATATATATATATATATATATATATATATATATATATATATATATATATATATATATATATATATATATATATATATATATATTAGATAAATTTCGAGTTACAGAAGAGGTGAGCAGGGATAGACCGGAATTTCTTTCTTCATTTGTTACTTGCGCAACGTTTCACCTCAGAAGGCATCTCAACACCTCCACGCCAGGCATTGCATGGCGTGGCGGTGTAGAGTCCTCATGCCATCAAGAGCCAGCCATGTATTGCGTCCACTGAATTACAGTGAAAAGTACGAACCATTCCCCCGACTTGAATGAACTTGAATGAAGTTGCTTGACAAGGTTGCTCACTCGGCCAGGAGGAACCTTGTCAAGCAACTTCATTCAAGTCGGGGGATGGCTCGTACTCTTCACTGTAATTCAGTGGACGCAATACATGGCTGGCTCTTGATGGCGTGAGGACTCTTTACCTCCACGCCATGCAATGCCTGAAGATGCCTTCTGAGAAGGTGAAACGTTGCGCAAGTAATAAATGAAGAAACTCCGTTTTATATATATATATATATATATATATATATATATATATATATATATATATATATATATATATATATATATATATATATATATATATATATATATATATATATATATATATATATATATATATTCTTACTACTTCATCCAGAAAATAAAAGGATGCAATGAGTGAGGAAACGCGTACTTGGAACAAATATGCAAGACGTACTGTCCCTTAGGAATCTAAATTTTCGTTTTTTGGTCTGTTTGCATTGTGTTTGTGCTCGTGTAGATGCTCAAGTGTTTACATTTGGATCTTCAGGATGTCGTCTGCGTTAGATGATGGATGTGTTTTCATATCGTCAATATGCAGGGTAATCGGTTTTACATTATATTGAACTTTTTCAATACGTTTACATTTAATTAAATAGTATTCTTTGATATATTAAGCTCTGCTGAGATTTTGCAACTGTATCCGAGTAAAGTAACACCATCTAGTTGTCGCACAGGTACGCGAACTCCCATGCTTAATTAAAAGTACAGCAGAGTCTACAGACCTTGATATCACTCAGAGAAGGAACCACAATAGCCATTCAAGAGGCACCGCTGTGAACAAACATTTACCTCTGCGATCTGTAGACCACGGCTGTATTTATCAACTGGTAATGAATAACCCTCAGATACTTGTAAAGAACTTTTTTCACCGCTCGTTGTTACGAAATGAGATGCTTCATTCTCGACCGTGTGATGCGTCTACCTTAACACGCAACAGTTCATTCAGGCACCTCTCATTTTACTCGTACTCTTACAATTTGTTTCCCCCGACCACCAGCCCTGCCTGTAAATAGGGACTATCTACTCTCCTAAAGGTTGTGGTTTACACCTTATCACTGCATTAACGATTCCACGTCTTACAACGCAATGCTAATGAAAAAAATAAATGAAAAAAATATTAAATAAATAAATAAGTAAATGGATAAATGAATGCGCACAGTTAATAAAACGTGACGTCACATCTCTTTTAATCATTGATGACCAGCGCAGGACCTGAATGTGTTACTCTTGTACTAAAACACCTGGGAATTTGTTACATGTGGTATTCTCTTTAACAGTGATGTTGCAGTTATCTGCCTAAATCGCGGGATTTTCACCTTTTGACTGGTTATAACAGTGCGACATTTGTTACTTCACTTCTGTAACCCAAGAATAACCCGAAAATATAAACATAAGTACTAAAAACTTTCATTCCCTCGATCGCTCATGTTGCTACACTGTAATCTTGTAGTAGAAAAAATAATGAACCTTGAGCACAGACTGTGGTGTTTAAATGGTTCGCGCAACTGAAAGTAACAAGTGATTTATATAGATTTACATTAGGTATGTGCTTTCTTGAGAAAGATACATCATGTGCAAACTAATGACATGAATCTCATTATTGTTATTATTTTTATTGTTTATTATTATTGTTATTATTATTATTATTAGTAGTAGTAGTAGTAGTAGTAGTAGTAGTAGTAGTAGTAGTAGTAGTAGTAGTAGTAGTAATGTTGTTATTACTGTTATTGTTGTTGTTGTTGTTGTTGTTGTTGTTGTTGTTGTTGTTGTTGTTGTTGTTGTAGTTGTTGTAGTTATTGTTGTTGTTATTGTTGTTGTTGTTGTTGTTGGTGGTGGTGGTGGTAGTGGTGGTGGTTTTATATATATATATATATATATATATATATATATATATATATATATATATATATATATATATATATATATATATATATATATATATATATATATATATATATATATATATATATATATATATATAAATTTTGGTTACGCATTTTGTAAACCAGTATATGTTACTTTCTAGCCCAGTTATCAAAGATTTTTAATGTTTATAATTTAATAATTTACAAAAATATGTTCTTTTTTCTGTTATTAATTAAAAAAAAGTACATTATCCTCTTTATTTTGTTTTGATACGTCATTAATCAGAAAAAAATGTAACGGAGCTTCCCATATATTTTTGTTTTTTTCCACTCGCTGTTACTCGCCAAAAAATAAGTCCTCATTATTATTATTTGTTTTTTTGTGCAACTCATTCATCAACAAAAAAGAAATCTTTTCATTATTTATCAACAAGAGATAATTTATTATTCTTTTCCTCATGCTTTATTACTTAGCAAAAATAACATCGTGATTTTTTTTTTTTTTTTTTTTTTTATCGAATAGAAAGCAAATTTTGTCCATCATCAATCCGGACTTTTTCACTAACATTATCGTCCTTGTCTTGGAGTTCCCTCCAATGTAATCCTTTGTAAATCATCTATTCATCGATGGAACTTACTTCATCGTCTACAAATTTCAAATAAATTCTTCTTGATGGTTTACTGCTTATGGTGCCAATACTACTACTTTTATTACTGCTACTACTACTACTGCTACTGCTACTGCTACTGCTACTACTACTACTACTACTACTACTGTTACTACTACTACTACTACTACTACTGTTACTACTACTACTACTACTACTACTACTACTACTACTACGAGTACTACTACTACTACTACTACTACTACTACTACTACTACTACTAATGCTACTACTACTAGTACTACTGCTACTGCTGCTACTACTACTACTACTGCTACTACTACTACTACTACTTCTACTACTACTACTATTACTACTACTACTACTACTGCTACTGCTACTGCTACTGCTACTGCTACTACTACTACTGTTACTACTACTACTACTACTACTACTACTACTACTACTACTACTACTAATAGTACTACTGCTACTGCTGCTACTACTACTACTACTGCTACTACTACTACTACTTCTACTACTACTACTACTACTACTACTACTACTACTACTACTACTGTTAGCACTACTATTTTTTTTCTGCTGACGGCAGCATTAACAACTGTATTAATAATGACAATAATGATGATAATAAAAAGAAATAATAATGATAATTATTATTATTGTTATTATTATCATTATTATTATTATTATTATTATCATTATTATTATTAATTATCATTATTATTATTATTATTATTATTATTATTATTATTATTATTATTATTATTATTATTATTATTATTATTATTATTATTATTGTTATTATTGTTATTATTATCATTGTTATTAAATTATAATAAACAATGATAAAAACAATAATAATGAAAATAATAATAATCAGTAATAATTATACGTTTCATCATATGAAAGAAGGAAAAAAAAAATAAATAAATAAATAAATAAATCCATAGAAGCAATAAAAGCATTTTGCTTCCTCTACTTCAGGAGGGAAACTGTCGTGGCAGATTTTGGCACATCCTACTACTGAACAATAAGGTGAACAACAATTAAAAAAAATAAATAAATGAATAAATGGAAAAAAAGGAAGAAAAATAAAATTAAGCTATTGTCAAAATTATATAAGACGAAAATATCGCTGCAACGGGCAGGGAAAAAGTGGACTCGTGTATTATTATGGCATCTGAGGGAGTTTTTTCTCATCCATATTGACTAAGCGCTTGATTCAAAGTTGTTAAAGTGCCGAAGAAAGTGGGACATTTGTCACCTCATCATGATTTTTAAGTCTTCCAAATGTAAAACAATATCTTATACTGAATGACTGCACTCTTCCTTTTTAATAAAGGTAATCTTGATTTTACGATAACTATTATTTAATGAATTCCAGAAGGAAAAGTAAAAGGTAAAGAGTTATTTTATAATGTGAATAAGACAGACTAACACCTGCATGGTTCACGGCAACAAGGACACTTCACCTT
>NC_087168.1:11512149-11524649 GCF_035594125.1 Scylla paramamosain
TGCTGCCTCAATTCTCGTGTCTCGGGTGAATTTACTGACTTTGCTCTGTGGCGATGGATTATCCTCCTTATTTTGCCTTGCTGCTCAGTCTTCGAGGTGCTGCTGTCCTTGAGAAATTCTTTTGTTTCTACCAAGATTTTTCATTTTTTTTTTTTTTTTCGTTATTTCAGTTTTATGAATATTTGTTTTCGAGTTGGATCCGGATTTGTGCTCGGATCCACTGTTCTTTTCAAACTCCCTTCCACAGATTCTGAAGTAATGTTGTTCTGATATTTCGTAACACTCTCTTCTTTAGTCTTCCTCTTTTCTCTTCCTCACCAGTTTCTGCCTTTCCTCCTTTTGTTGTCATGTTTTCGTTTTGTTGTATTTCCTGTAATTTCGTGCTTTTCTTTCCATTTCCTAATTTCTTTGGGTTCATTCTTCATCCCCGTTTCGCTCCTCCCCGGGATTGGACTTGTGAGATGAGGCGTAATAGCATGCAAATGAGGTGTAGACCAATACAATATGATGCTGCCAAATATATCTCCAAGCTTACGTGAGTTTGCGTGGGGGCATTGCAGGACTGCAGGCATGTAGACCAACACTATAAACTAAGCGAGAAAAATGGACAGCGCATTCTTGATTTCATTGCTCACCAGCGATAAGAAGTGCCATGGCTCTTTAATACCTTTGCACTAGAGTTCATCCATCTAATATGACACTGCAGTAGTGTGTGCATGCGCTTTTCAGTGATTAATCATGCTACGGCGCCTTGACATTGGTAATTCATTTATTCATTGTAAATAAAAAAGTCCGGATTTGTTTATATAAACTAACCGTATGTGTGCATGGAACACGACAATATTATATGTAATATGTCCTCCTGTCGTCCAGTTTTTGACTTCCATACTGTAATATTGCTGGCGGCATAACCAAGAATGTAAAATGTAATGTGGGAGGGAAGCCAGTCGTACTCGTAGTTTTTTAAAATGAACAACAACAACAACAACAACAACAACGATAATAATGATAATAACATAAGAGATTGGTATTGAGATGACCACAAGCTGAGGATATGAACTCTTTTCATGACTAGCGTCGCAGAGCTTCTTCAGAGGAATATTCTTCTGAAAAAGCTTTGTGAACTTTGTCAGGAATATAATATTCAGTCCTCAGCCTGTGTTCCTCTCACCACCACTCTTCTCCTCTCACTACCTCCTCCTTTGTTATGATGTATTGTTGTTGTTGTTGTTTTGTTATTATTATTATTATTATTATTATTATTATTATTATTATTATTATTGTTGTTGTTGTTGTTGTTGTTGTTGTTGTTGTAGTTGTTGCTGTTGTTGTTGTTGTTGTTGTTGTTGTTGTTGTTGTTGTTGTTGTTATTATTAGTATTATTATTATTATTGTTGTTGTTGTTGTTGTTGTTGTTGTTGTTGTTGTTAGTAGTAGTAGTAGTAGTAGTAGTAGTAGTAGTAGTAGTAGTAGTAGTAGTAGTAGTAGTAGTAGTAGTAGAAATAGCAGTAGTAGTAGTAGTAGTAGTAGTTGTTGTTGTTGTTGTTGTTGTTGTTGTTGTTGTTGTTGTTGTTGTCGTAATATTTTTCTTGTGTGAAGAATATTATTACTTAGAGCATTAGTACTAGGAATAAACATACTAATACTGATGATTGTAATGAGTGGTGGTCACCATCATCGTCATCGTCATCATCATCATCATTATCATTATTATTACAAGTCTAGTCACCGTCATACCCTGTGTGTGTTCTATAGAAGCATCAAATAAAAAAAAAATGTTGAAGGAAGCGTGGTTGATCGTAGTTAGCCATGAGAAACAACACAAGGGAGAAAACGGGCATGCTTTACAGAAAAAGGGTAACAGCTTCCTTCAAGCGGGGACTGAATGCAATAAAGTTCATGGTGGTATCTAGGTGTGATTAAGCAAAGAGCAATTAAAATAAAGGGCAATGAAACAACGAAGGCATACAGATGGGACGTAATTATATGTGGTGCTAATCTTAAGAAATCATTTAAATTGTACTAGTAGTAGTAGTAGTAGTAGTAGTTGTAGTTGTTGTTGTTGTTGTTACGTTTGTGATAGTAGCAGAGACAGTAGCAGCGTTAAGGTAAAGGGCCTTAAAGAGAGAGAAAGAGAGAAAGAGGAAGAGGGTAAGCAATAGAAGCTCCCGTGAGTCGTTAGAAAAAGAGGGAGGAAGAGGAGGGGGGATATAGAGAAAATGGAAATCGATGGGTGAGGCGAAGGACAGGTGGAAGTGAGGATGGCAGAAGAGGTGAAGGAGGAGAAGGATTGACGTACAAGTTGCAGATCAGCAGGAGAGAAAAATGTACAAGAAATAGGTGGATAAACTAGTGAATTAATAAACAAAATTGGTAAATCAAGGTAGTAGTTAGCTTCTACATATACTCTTCCAAGACATGCTTTCTCAGTTTTACCGGAAAACCTGAAGTCGTCGAGTAGATTAATCTCTAGGTGCTTTCTTTGCAGTTTATCATGAAAATGTAAACTGGCTGACTAATTGATATTTCTATTCTCCTTTTCGTATTTTCGCAAGGTGAACTTATGGTCAGAAAAGTTATATTTCTGTTCACATCTACCATTATAAATGCAAATATACTCGTATTTCATGAGTGTTCAGGAGTCAGCTCAAAACAATCTATATAATGTACATGTCAATGGTGCATAAGTCTAAGAGTGCATAACAAAGCATTTCTTACAGCTTACTTGTCACAAAACTATCGTTGATTCTGATGGTACTTTTTTTTTTTTTTTTAAGTTGTTTTCCAGTCGGTGTGAAGTATAGCGTGCAGGAGAGAGATGAAACTTGAATAATCTCAATGTTAGTAAGAGAAGAAAATAATAAAACAAAATTCATGTCAGAGAGAGAGAGAGAGAGAGAGAGAGAGAGAGAGAGAGAGAGAGAGAGAGAGAGAGAGAGAGAGAGAGAGAGAGAGAGAGTGTGTGTCTTTCGAGTAATAAATGGAATGATAAACAAATGACATTACATGCTATCAGAAGCGTCGATGGATGTCGTAGCTCTTGCTTAAGCTAACGTAGATATCGCAATTTATCACATAGTCCCGTAAGGGCCAACAAAGGTGCCGGTGTTCCTTTGCGTTCCTTTGTTTCCTTGATTGGGGCAGGCATGGTAAGGGGTGTGTGCAGGAAGTAAACAAGGAAGTCGATTCTGAACTGGCTGTCATGAGGGCAGTCTGTTCAAACCCCTCGCAGTTTAAAAGGATCTTCAGGCACAAGGACCGAGGCCATAGGATTAGAGACCTACGCAAGGAAGTCAGTGGAAGAATATGCAGTAGAAAAACAACAATGCAAAAAAGAACCAGATAAAAGAAAGACAAGAAAAACTAGAGAATGATAGCACACAGACACAGCCACGCACACAGGCAGGCAGACATTTAGCAGAATGAAACACAAAGGAATCATTTATAGAGAGGTGGTTTCAATTTCCATGAGAAAATTGTCCGATGAGAAAGGAAACGAAACGCACCACAGGAACGGAAGGACAGAACCAACAAAGGAAGCTGCGGCAGAGGACCAGTCAGGTGGGAACAAAAGGGAGGGACAGGAGCGGTGGTAAGAGTAGGCCGCGCCGCACTGCCTTTGGGGGGCTCGTGGGGACGGAGACCAAGCGATGGAAATTGATGTGGGAAGCTGTGGTAAAAGGAACCCATGTATTTTAGAAGTGCGGAATGTAAAATATCACGTGAGGCTCGAGGAATAGCACGAGCGGCATGCTTGTATATGTTGGTAGAGGTATCATTATAAAGAAACAAAACGGAAGAAACTGATAGTGGATTTGAAAAGATTATTGAAGAAGTTCTTGTACATTAAAGCGGTAAAATTTAAGATATCGTGATTAGTGCGAAGAAACGGAAGGACTTTTATTTATTTATTTATTTATTTATTTATTTATTTATTTATTTATTTATTATTATTATTATTATTATTTTTTTTTTTTGGTGGACGTACTGAAAAAAAAAAGATGGCACTAATCATAAAAAATATAGGGAACGAACATTGCTGTCATAACATCCTGAAATACTTTTTGCTTGTAATACAAGAAATTAAAAAGCGATCAATTTTCCGTTCATTATCATGTTATACACCATCACGGACATTACAGAGAGGTACTCGAGTCTGTACTTCAGCTCGTAGTGTCAATGCAATAAATCACTGGACGTGTCTTAATTAAAGAAATAAATATTAGTTTTCGTGTAGATATAGTGTTAGGATGACGAACACCGTTCCATATGCCTTACTTACATGACATCGGTGCTGTTCACAATGAGGTGACATGTAACAGTGGACACGCGTCACTTACCGTTGGTGAGCTGCTCGCCCAGGGGAATGAGGAGAGGCACCAGCACGTTGACCGCCATGCCGCACCTGCCGTGGAGAGAGGGGACTGAGGGGTGCGTAACTATGGGGGGTTACAGTGATAAGGAACGCTGCAGCCAGTAGATCAAGACAAAAATCGATCAATTGTCAGGTTAAACCAGTTAGATTTAGTAATTAACACGTGTTTTCCTGATACATCATGAAAAAGGAATTTTAAGAGATACTCGTATAAATTTTATTTTTATCAGAAATTTTCGAACAATAAGTGATTACTTACCTTTTATTGCTCCAATTTTTCATCCTATGTGAAAGACATCTCTTAAAATACTTAACTAATGATCAGTTTTTTTTTTCTTTTCCCATCTGCTCTGTTAGCAATGCTGTATAAGTGCATGCACGCCTTTCATTGAAAGACTGCGAGTATCTTTGCCGGGCTAATCTTCTAGACAAAAGCAACATTATAAAATTCCCGTTTAATTTTTGCGCCACGCAGGAGCACACATGTTCATTGTAATAGACAATGAAAGGCTTTACCTATTTCTTTTATCGGGCATTCTTTAACCAGTCATCTAATTGCCCCACCTGCTGTCCTTCTTTCCCTGTTTACCATTGTGTACCTCGTCATTGCCTGTTTACCGCGTGTATTTATGTTCTCCCTTCGCACTATTTTACCTTTTTACTCGTGAATATCTGAATATTAGAAATTCCCGTCTGGTAAATTTCTTCCACGAACACTTCATCCATAAAATTCCCCCCGAAGTAACCCCGTCCCATGATAAATTAGTTTAGGTCAGGAGAATTTATAATGGGACAAGAATTATTTTCGTGAAATTTGAGGAGGAATTTACATAGGAGCGCAAATATCATATCCCTTCTGACAGCAGTGAGTCCCTTTGTGTTAGCCAGCCAGGAGCCACTAGACAACTGGAATCCTGGGTGCTCTGTGTTCGTTTTCTTTCAAGGCTCTGACAGCTTGACCCCCTTCCTCTCTCTCTCTCTTCAACCCCGCGCCTGCACACATTCCAAGCATTCCACGTGAGCTCCCGCCACAAATTCACCCGACGATCCTCCCAAGCACCATTAGAGGACCCTGAGATAAATTTCTGTTCCATAACATTCATAACATTATTCCGATATTTTTTCAGTTGTTATGATTTCAGTATTGGACGCCATATTGGAAAACCGCCACCACTGAGGAATTTACGAACGTTACAGAAAGAGGAAAAGATAACGAGAGGGAAAAAGGAAAGGAAAGGGAAGAAAAGTAAAAAAAAAAAGTGGTGATAAAGGGATACATAAATAGGAAAGAGCTGGAGAGGAAATATGAAAGAATAGAAAAAGAGTGATGATGATAAAGATAGAGGAAGAAAGAACAATGGAGATTAGCAAAGGCGAGAGAAGAAAATAATATGTGAAAAAAAACAATGAAACAAATTTAAAGGTAAAGAAGACATAATAAGGGAAAAGAAAAAAAGTATAGTATACAAGGACATAGAAGAGAAAAAACACCAAAAATAGTAAGAAAATAAAAGGGAGGAAAAAAACGCAGATATATATGGGAAATAAATGGAATTGAATGGGAGTAAATAGGAAGAAAATATTTCCTGAATGTTTCCGTGGCTTGGGGCCGTAAGGAATGTGTCATCTGGTAAGGGAAAGAGGGAGGCGGAGAGGTGGAATATACATAGCCTTGTATCTACTTTCTCCAATACAGCCACGTGCTCAGGAGTCCCTACATGCCCGCCGCCCGTGCCAGGCCAAGCAAACACTAAACGATCACTGAGTTTGACTTATGTATGTTTTTTTTTTTTTTTTTACCATCCATTATGTCTCCAGAGTTTTTCGTCTTTTACATTTTTAGTGAGATTAATTCCGAAACATTCCCTTTTACTGGAACTTATTGTGATTAGTCAGCCACAAGAGAACGTAAGATAAAGCTGCAATAAAACTCTGTTGTACATTGTGTCTGGGCTTATTAGTGGAATTTTCAAGTTGAAGAGAGAGAGAGAGAGAGAGAGAGAGAGAGAGAGAGAGAGAGAGAGAGAGAGAGAGAGAGAGAGAGAGAGAGAGAGAGAGAGAGACGTACAGACAGGCAGATAGACAAGAAAAACAGACAGAAATACAAGTAACGAGAGAAACAGATAGAAATACAGATAGCCATAGGAAAGAAAAAAAATTAAATATAGACTCCTTGAAAAGCAGACAGAAAAACCAACGGGCGACCAAAGAAACACAAATAGACACAGAGCCAAAAAGAGACAGGAAGACACACATAGAGAACAACCAAGCGCCCCGACAGCCATTGAAGCACGTAGCCTGAGAGAAAGGAGTATAGGAATTTAGGTAAAATCAATGAAGGTATCCTATCCTGGTCCAGATCGCCGGCTAATGAGCAAGGCGATATACTGCTGGTCTTGACGGGCCCAGCCAAGCGTGTGGTGGTATTTCTTGGCGCGCCGGAGCCTGCAGGGGAATGTCTACTGAATCTTTCCCGCCACCAATACACCACCTCCTGCCCCCGGGGAGTGAGTGGGAAATTTTATGGGCCCAGGTGATTATATCTAGTATTTTACGATCAGAAATGTGGTGCCTTAGAAAAATTCGCCTCTCAGAAAGTGCTGATTTCAGTTTGATTTAGCATTCTTAATTTGTTTATAATGATATTGCTCGTACTTTTGCTCTCTCTCTCTCTCTCTCTCTCTCTCTCTCTCTCTCTCTCTCTCTCTCTCTCTCTCTCTCTCTCTCTCTCTCTCTCTCTCTCTCTCTCTCTCTCTCTCTCTCTCTCTCTCTCTCTCTCTCTCTCTCTCTCTCTCTCTCTCTCTCTCACACACACACACACACACACACACACACACACACACACACACACACACACACACACACACACACACACACACACACACACACACTGATGAAGAATCCCACTTTTTCCATCTGTATCGAAATAATCAATAGCTGGAGCGAATTACCTTCACCGTGGCGGAGGAAAGCGAAAGATCGTGCTGATATATTACCGAGATTGCCCTCATCAGTGTAAAGAAAACAGAAGAGGAGGCGAGCACAGTGGATGAAGGGGAGACGTCCAGAAGACGCCTGGCAAGAAACCTTATTGGGTAGACGAGAAAATCTTAAAATTCTGTAATGTCCTGGAAGAAAACAATGAAGATAAATGAGGTCTTGGCGCTCACTTCTCATTAATGAGACTCATGAAAAAAAAAGATTGGAATTATACTGACGGAATGATTTCCTTGTTTCGAAAGCTTGGATTTTTTTAGCAAATGAATAATTACTTCATAAGCCTTCACTGTTGTGTGTTATTGATACAAACGTGACTCGAGTTGTATTTCATTAATATTTGTCAGGACGAAAAGTAATTCCCTTTAAATAATTGACCTTCTAATTATATATATATATATATATATATATATATATATATATATATATATATATATATATATATATATATATATATATATATATATATATATATATATATATATATATATATATATATATATATATATATATATATATATATATATATATATATATATATATATATATATATATATATATATATATATATATATATATATATATATATATATATATATATATATATATATAAAGCCATAGTTTGAAAGTAAAGAGGTGTTTGCAGGGGAGAAAAGAAAGCGAGCAGCAAAGGTGTTGGGGTATATGACAGTAAAAGCCGTAACCGTCACGCCATCTCGTGCACGCGGGTAAAAACGACACCTCTATTTCCTGCTCTAGAGGCAGGGCAGGAGCGGAAGGGATTTTCTTTTTCCTTTCCCGATACTCTGGCCGCCTCTCACTGGCTGCTGGTGGGACTTAATTTCAGAATACACGAGCCGCCCCTGGAGAGGGTGTCATCCAACTTAGGCGATTGTCGTTGCCTTGCTGCCCTGCCCCAGCAGGAAGAGACAAGAGCTTTCTTGTGTATTTTCCCCTTGGAAATGCAAAAGTTCTAGTTTTAAAATGGTGGATGTTTTTTTTTTTTTCACTAAGATATAGTTGAATTATTTCTCGGCTCGAAAAATAAGCTTCATGCATAATGCTTTAACGATTGTTTAACAGGATGCTGGTATTTCATTAAGTTCGTAGTTTTTTTTTCAGAGAGAGAGAGAGAGAGAGAGAGAGAGAGAGAGAGAGAGGAGGAGAGAGAGAGTGTGTGTGTGTGTGTGTGTGTGTGTGTGTGTGTGTGTGTGTATACTCGGAAACACCTGTGTCGAAAATCGATAGATACCTTTTTTCCAGGAGGCAATTTTTTTTTTTCAAGATCAGATAAGACCGTAGATCTAGTAGAAATATTATGAAAGCTGCATTCATGTCCTGCAACACTCGTTAACGTGAACATTTTTTTCCCAGTCGTCAACAGTAAAACAACAGTTTTCAAAGGAATATACTAGTATGACAAAGATTTAGGACTCACACAGAACCTTGTAAGCGGTCAACTTTAAGAGATCCTTCATTGTATATTCACAAAGGATGTATTGCACGATCCCTGCAGAAGAGGCTGAGAAAAGAATTCCTTTGATATCCTTACGGACCACACTGAGTCTCGACATGGGATCACCTTAAAGAAGACCTCCTTGAGTGCCCATAAAGTATCCCCTGGCCGCATACATATTGCTCTTTTATCTACTTTATTTACTTACCCCATTTACCACATTTTATACTTTCTCTCTCTCTCTCTCTCTCTCTCTCTCTCTCTCTCTCTCTCTCTCTCTCTCTCTCTCTCTCTCTCTCTCTCTCTCTCTCTCTCTCTCTCTCTCTCTCTCTCTCTCTCTCTCTCTCTCTCTCTCTCTCTCTCTCTCTCTCTCTCTCTCTCTCTCTCCAGTCACTTTCAGCCAAAGCGAATTGTAGCCTCATTTTGGATTTTTTTTTCTTTTTATTGATTCATCGTAAATCTTAATAGGGCGGATGTCAGACTGGCACCCACGAGGAGCTTTTTATACGGATTAGAAAAAAATTAATCGCCTCTTACTTATGAAAATTTGGGGGGGAACCTCTTTACAGTTTTGGCGGTCACCATCATGGAAGCTGAATCTTATATCTATCACGGTTTCTGATTGTATAATCTAGTGTAAAAAGTGAATTATTATTCTCATTTTGCCCAAGCCTTGCCATTTATTTATTTATTTTATTTTATTTATTTATTTATTTATTTTATTTATTTTTTTTTTTTTGCATTCCTCTGTATTTTTTTTTTTTTTTTTTTGACAAAATTTACTCTGCTTCACACACTAGTCTAGATGAATGTGGGTATTTAAATAAAACTATAGCTTGTGGCAAATAAGTCTGCAACAAAACTATAACCCATAAAACAATCGTCAAACAAGTATAATACTGAGATATACATACGTTTCTTAGAAGTCTGATTTCAATCGTAACACGTTCCTAGCTTTACTCTCCCTACACAGCATTATTTCACTCATTCACTGTCCTCTTCATAATGGTCAATTATTACCGTTGTTTGCACATGTTACAATAGTCTGAACCTACATGGCTACCACAAAACTTGAAATATGGCAATATTTTTCAAGAATGCCCGTCAGGCACCTGCTGTTGGTGGTGTAGAATGACTTAATGATGATGAATTAATTAAAAAGAATCATAATGACACAACAGTACTACACTTTTTTTTTACGATTCTGCTTGATCTCTCTCTCTCTCTCTCTCTCTCTCTCTCTCGCTCTCTCTCTCTCTCTCTCCTCTCTCTCTCTCTCTCTCTCTCTCTCCTCCTCTCTCTCTCTCTCTCTCTCTCTCGCTCTCTCTCTCGCTCTCTCTCTCTCTCTCTCTCTCTCTCTCCTCGTCTCCTCTCCTCTCTCTCTCTCTCTCTCTCTCTCTCTCTCTCCCCCCCCCCCCACAGGTACTTGGCGCCACCAGCTCGCCTTCACGGACGGTGAAGTGATGTTGCTGTCTTTTATGTCATTGTTGGTATCGTGTTCAAGACAATGTTCCCCTGGCGATCCTGAACCATACTTGTAAGTCTTCGGGTCGGATAAATAATTCCTCGTAATTTCTGGCGAGGGAGTCAAGCAAAAAACCTTGACCGTTTAATTATTCCTCTGCCATAATGTGCGGTATTAGAGTCATTTATAGCAAAGTAGTTTTGTATATGAAATTATTGCTTATCACTTCAGATTTTTTGATTGACTTTCTCGGATTTGCGTGCATAGGTTGTTGATCCTTGAGACTTTTGTCTTATTAATTTTCTTCTTTTCTGTGTTGCTGTGAATTACTTAGCTGCAGAAAACGTGAGGAAAGGTCATTGTCTGAGGAATTCGAAAGCGGACAAAGGAAAGGTGATTCGAATTATTAGGACCTGAACAAATAATGGGAGGAGGAGGAAAAATTTACTGATGCGGGCTCGATTTAAACTTTTCTGTGCTAGTGTTCCTGTGAGGCGGGAAATAGACTTTTAGAAATAATAAACGATAGGGTACACGAGGAGGGGTACAATATTTTTAACTACCGGAGAAAATCGTGTATTAGTGTGTGTGTGTGTGTGTGTGTGTGTGAGTAGTAGTAGTAGTAGTAGTAGTAGTAGTAGTAGTAGTAGTAGTAGTAGTAGTAGTAGTAGTAGTAGTAGTAGTAGTAGTAACAGCAGCAGCAGCAGCAGCGTCCGTGATTGTCTCCTTTCACTTATGTTACTTTAGTTTAGTTATGTGCATTACATGCTTTCATTTAACTGAGTGAATGAGTAAATGTTAGGCGTAAAAGCACAGTCTTCATTATGCAGTAACATTGAAATCACAAAATTGCATCCGTCAGCATGGACACATTTACGTCCTATAATAAAAAAAAAATATATATATATATATATATATATATATATATATATATATATATATTTATATATATATATATATATATATATATATATATATATATATATATATATATATATATATATATATATATATATATATATATATATATATATATATATATATATATATATATATATATATATATATTTTTTTTTTTTTTTATTTTTTTATTTGTATGCAAGGTCCTTCAAAAAGCCAAACGTAGCATCCGGAATGGCTAAACGATATGTTTTCTGAATAGCTTAGCAGTTCCAGTTGGAGGCACTGCAATTCACGGATCATCTATTTTGGGAGCTGGTATTTGTAAGTTCTGTGTGAGTACTTTTGCCTGGAGACATGTAAATGAAGTAAACAATAAATAAGGCTGGATCCAGAGCCTCCCGAGGATCTCGTTGTCTCTAATGAGGCGAAATCGTTTTAAATGCGTGGCGCAGCCTCACTTCCCTACTGGCACCAGACTGCAAAAGTGCAGTGGTTTGGAATTTACTTGATGCAATAATGCTTGATCGTAGCTAGTTACATGTTTGGGGCCTTCATTTTTATTGCTCATATTTATTGTGTGTAGGCAGTCTTTACTCTTTGTGGCGAAGGTTCGGGCCTGCTTGGTAACAAGACAAATGCTTTGTTGTACAGAAAAGTCCTTGTGGTCGCTGTACGAGTACATTAGTCTTGCCGACCAGAGTAGAGGAATTAATTTTCTCAAGAACTTATTTAATAAACAATGGCCATATTTCCTTTTCTTTTTGTGTCCTTTATTTAAAGTGAATTTGAATCGTAAATGTAAAGCCTTTTCCTCTTGTTAATAAAGACTTAATGTTAAGAGACAACGCAGTATCAACATCCTCACGTGTTTCCCATCCCCTCCATGTCTGGTTGTCTTTACCTGTCTCTCGCCTCGCCCCTCGGGACCATCTGCTCCCCCAATGTGTCAGCCGTGACGGCGACCACCATTAGTTTCCCTCTGGTTTTTAGATGTTTCTCCCACTCCTCGAAGCCCCAGAGTATTCCTTCCTCGAGATGCAATCTGATTTGTCCCTGTCTTCTTTACCCTCTTCTGCTGTTGTCCAGGTCCTTGCCCTTGGCAGGTGACATTATTTCCTTCAGAGTACTGACACAGGTTCAGGACCACTGTTCACACTGGGGAAGTAAGTGACCACCACACTGCCTATCGGGACTTAAGTGTTCGTTACATGTTTGTTGCCAGTAACAGAAATTTCTGAAACGGAAAGAAAAGTGATATATCTCGCCAGATATTTTGTTGTACTTCTTACAATTCTCGTGTCTGG
>NC_087168.1:11529649-11552149 GCF_035594125.1 Scylla paramamosain
CAGAAGTCAGCCGTTCTGTGGCTTCCCTGCGTGATATGTTTACCTCCTGAAGGGTTGAACGTCTATGAAAAGACGTGGAAAAGTGCAGGGTGGTATCATCAGCATAGGAGTGGATAGGACAAGAAGTTTGGTTTAGAAGATCATTAATGAATAATAAGAGAGTGGGTGACAGGACAGAACCCTGAGGAACACCACTGTTAATAGATTTAGGAGAAGAACAGTGACCGTCTACCACAGCAGCAATAGAACGGTCAGAAAGGAAACTTGAGATGAACTTACAGAGAGAAGGATAGAAACCGTAGGAGGGTAGTTTGGAAATCAAAGCTTTGTGCCAGACTCTATCAAAGGCTTTTGATATGTCCAAGGCAACAGCAAAAGTTTCACCAAAATCTCTAAAAGATATATATATATATATATATATATATATATATATATATATATATATATATATATATATATATATATATATATATATATATATATATATATATATATATATATATATATGTAAGAGGCCACTGGCCTAGGACAACAAAAAGGGAGAAATAAGTCTACTGAGAATTTAAAAAGACTCACTGAGAAAGAAATACTTTCTGAGGAAAAAATTCCCCTTAAAAAAAAAAAAAAAAAGGGCTCACTGAATTTAGGCGTTGGTTTTCGAGTAATGCAGTAATTGTGTGCGTCAAAAGAGATTTTTTTTTTTTCCTGCCAGTAATGAAAAGGCACTTATATATATATTTTTTTCTAGGGATCTTCTGAGTGTGAGGGGATCGAGGTAGCGAGTCAGCGATTTAGCAACGAAATGAACGTATATGACAATAGACTTTTGTAACTGACGCTAGAATATCCTTTGTATTTCAATGTAAAAGTGAGTGGATAAGAAAGACAAAGAAAGAAAGAGAGAGAGAGAGAGAGAGAGAGAGAGAGAGAGAGAGAGAGAGAGAGAGAGAGAGAGAGAGAGAGAGAGAGAGAGAGAGAGAGAGAGATGGTGCAAGCCCATTTTTCACTCTCATTTTCCTGTTCCTGACGTAAACCGTAAATTTCATTTCTCTTTTGGATTCAGGACATTTCCTCGTCTTAAGAGTTTGCTAAATCTTAAAATATTAGTTTTGCCTTTCTGTTTAATGTACGTCTCGTGTTCCTCTCAACAAGTTTTGCTATCAAGAATTTACATTTTACATGTCGGATTCTTCAACTCCATAAGCTTGAAAAAATATGCGTTATACCTAATTGTGTTATAATTGAATGTTATTTTAATGTTTTCATCTCTCCTGCCTTCGGGATATTCCCTTCCCTTATATTTCTTTTCCTTCAGTTTTAGATCCCTCTTTTATTATTTTACTTTCATTGCTCGCCGCCTTCACTCCCGCCATTGTCTTTATCCTTCTTTCCTCATCCGGCAGCCTGCTTGTCACTCGAGCCCTTCCCCTCCTCCTCCCGCCTTGATGTACTCGTCAAATGTATAAAATGAGAGAGAGAGAGAGAGAGAGAGAGAGAGAGAGAGAGAGAGAGAGAGAGAGAGAGAGAGAGAGAGAGAGAGAGAGTATTCGCAGAAATAGAAACATGCATTAATAGATGATATTATATTGACGTCTTTTCAATCTTAATATACGTTGTTTTATCAGGAAATATATGAATATTACAAGGGCAAGTTTTGAGGCACCTCCTTTGCATGCGAGACAGTTAATGGAGTCGCAGCAGCTAAGGCGCTTGTAAACATTAAGAAGGCTTAAGGGAGACTTTTTATAATTGGAAGAGATATGCATAATTAGTCAGATAGTGCCTTAAACTCTCTCTCTCTCTCTCTCTCTCTCTCTCTCTCTCTCTCTCTCTCTCTCTCTCTCTCTCTCTCTCTCTCTCTCTCTCTCTCTTATATTTCCCGTAATATGTTGCTTCCTTTTTATTGTTTCTGTGTTAGTGTGCTTGTTCTAAGTCACTTTACGTTTCTGGAAAGTAATTTTTAAGATGACAATATCACAACTCTGTCTAGTAATATTGCCGGTGAAAGGCGGGCTCCCAGGAGAATTTACCTTTCCTTGAGGCTGATTAGGAGCAACAGGTCCGCCAGCTGGGTCTACCGTGCTCTGCGGCGGGGGGGGGGAGGGGCGAATTAGGCTGACACTTGTGTTGTGAAGTGGGTAAAGCCGCACATCAGTCTGTCACTTTCATTAATGTAACACAAATTTTGTAGAGAAATTATATATATATATATATATATATATATATATATATATATATATATATATATATATATATATATATATATATATATATATATATATATATATATATATATATATATATATATATATATATATATATATATATATATATAAGAGATTTCTCGAATTGTCTTTTTTTTACTCTCTTGTCTTCCGATAGTGGACGCAAATCTTATCGTATTGTATTGTATCGTAGAGTTGCGTTTGCTAAGTGTTTTTTGGTCCCCCTATCCATCTTAGCTCATTTGCTCCAATCCCGGCTGGTGCAGTCAGTGAAGAGCTCACCCAGGTGTTTCTTCTTTTTGGATTTATCGATATAGAGTTAAAAGCGAACTATGGTTGTCAGGTCTTGAGTCATGAAATATAACTGATTTTTATCCATCACAGGGTTTAAGTTCCAAGAAAGGGAACCGAGCGTCAGGGCAATACTTTATCTAACATACACCCTTGATTCGATCCTTGTCTTATTTCTCATGAATTCTTATATTGATCACCAAATTTATATGCAGGACGGTTCTTGATGCCTTGCTGGATCATTCATGAACGTGATTTTAGAGAAAATTACTAGAGGACACATTATAAACACTTTTTAGCTTTGTTCAAAAATTTTCGATTTGCCATATGTACGTACAGTACATATGCCAACGTATACACAACGGAAAATTAACTTAGTTGTTCAGAATAAGTTTATAACGTATCTGGAATTCTTATGTGTATGAATAAAACTCACCTCTTTCGTCCGGTTATGGGTAACGCCGCAGGATGGTACAGTGGTGGCGGCGGTGGCGGTGCTGGTGTGTCCTGAATAACTTGTGTTTTCCCTGCCTGGTGAGGGAGGGTCGAGGAACGTTTGACTAGCCCCTGCCTGGCGGCGCTGGAAGCAGCGAGCGGCGAGGTGGTCGTGAAAAAGAAAATAATTATTATTTTCACTTGGGTTTCACTAAATAGATGAAATCTGCGCCAGTTCAGAATACTAAGCAGGATTATCCATGTGTCTGTTGAGTGTTCAGTTTGTTATTTCACTTTAGTTTTCTTGACATGTTTTATCTTCCCGGCAAATTGTACAAACTGCTTATCTCAATAATTCAAATCAGAAAGACCTACAGACTGGCCTCTACAATCCTTGAAACTTTCCTTTTGGAGCTGAGGGAGTGGCGCGGGGGAGAGGGCACGTGTGGGGCAAGGATGTACACCGCGCGGTGGAGAGCAGAAGAGTGAGGTGGTGAGAGAGGCGGCACACTTCTCGCACCCGCCAAGCAGCCCCTGCTCCTCCCCCTCTCCCCCCCACCACCTTTTTTTTTTTTCAGATTGACCTGTTCCTGTAGTTTTATACTTCATTTTACCGGCTTTTCTTTGTTTCTTTGCATGAACAGGAAGCTGAGATACCTCCAAGCAACCGTGTGCTTGTATTAGAGTACATCAACCTATAATATTTAGATTCGACATCCCTTTCTCACATCCTTTGTTCATCAGATTGCTGACGCGCATAGAGCTTATGATTCTAGTCTGAAGTCTCTATTATATAATTTCATACAATAAGAAAAAAAAATTATACGTGGGCAAATATATGTTCTTACGTTGAACTTGCCAGTCATACTTAGTGAAATCATATTGTCGTTAAAATGTTATCACGGAACAACTCATCATCATCTCTTGATCAGAAACTGTTACAGAGTAACTCAAAGGCTATTTAATGTTTTGAGCGTAAAAACTGCGAACATTACACTGAAATTCTTCGCTTGATTGTTGTATTGTAAGATATTTTCAGCATCAGCAATATATATGAACCTCACGTAACATCTATGATGCGCTTATTATTTTCAACATTTTACAATGTTTTTTTTTTCCTTTTAATAAAGTGACATCGAAAACATTAAGAGGTTCTCTTACAAGAGAAAGATGGGAACATCCATTCGTCCTGATGTGGCTGTTTGAAAGTATAAATAAATAAAAAAAATCAGTGCTTCTCAGTATGAAAAAAAAAAATTTATATATATATATATATATATATATATATATATATATATATATATATATATATATATATATATATATATATATATATATATATATATATATATATATATATATATATATAAGGAGACCGTGAGCTGAAGGAAATATCAAGCTTTTCCTGTCCTTACCAAGGTATTCCTGTACCCTCCAATACAGCTGTTTGCAAGTGACAAACACCAACATCTCCGCAGTAAGGTTTTTCTCGAGGGTGAAGAGTAAGGCAAGAATAAAACAATACGTTATTAATGTATTATATGCAGGTTCCCAGCTTTGTACCATTCCCTTCTCAGCAGCACAAGCCAAGAAGGATGCACATACATGACGGCATACAAATTTCACACAGACACTTGAAATACTCTCACGTACATATAAGATTTGTAAGAAAAAATATAATATCAAAACTAACTGTCCATGCTGAATACACGTTCCAGCACGCGTCAGTAAGCCCATAGAAATTAGTTAAGATGCGTGGTGCAGAAAGGCCGTGCCAAGGGGCAGGTGAACGGCTGCCTCCTCACCCAGAGTGCTTTGTGTTAAGATATCAACCATCATGGCGTTGTGTGAACTGTCTGTAGTTTGTGTTCATTCTAGACGAAACAAAGTCCTTTGTCTTCCATCACATAATCATACCACTTGACTGCAAGACGGAGCACTGGCTGTTTGCGGTACTGGAACCATACTTGACACAACGCCAGGGAAAGCTTCGCCTGGAAGGAGCCTCACTTATCAGACTTTTCTTAGATCTTTTGGGTACGCCAAATCTGTTATGATTATTTTCACATTGTTTTCATGATGCTGCCTTGAACATAAAAAATAAGGGATATGTTTAGTTATCATGGAGAAAGTACAAAAGTCTTAGGGAAATATAATTGTTTGAACTCAACGGGACTCTACTAAGTGTGACGGCCACAAGTCTATTCCACTGCAACACCGGCGTTCTCGTGGTGCTTGGAGGGCATGGTGCTTCACTGTGTTGGACGAAAGTAAAGGTGGTGAGCAGCCACTTGCCACTCCCCGCCACCTTGTCAGGCTGTCAGGGTTGACAGCTCAGGCTGTCAGGCTGTCTCTCACGGCGGCGCTAAGGCTCTGCGAACGAGGCAAAATGATCGTTATTGAAACTTTCAGCCTGGAAAGTGTAGGTTCAGATATTATTACTTTTTTTTTTTTAATTGATCGATACTCCAAGAGTAGAAAAGAAAATACTTTTCCTCAGTGTAACGAAAGCTGACCTCATTCACTATATATGAATACATTTTTTAATGAAAAATTTTCGTCCTAAGTATGCGTACATAACTGTGTTCTAGTTATTCATTTGTTAAATGTTCAAGTGCATCTTACAAAAATGTTCTCTGTTGGGAGGCATTTTTTCGAAGTCTGTGGGAGTGTATGCTCTCGCCAGTGACGAGACTAGCCACAGGATATTCTTGGAAATATTCTTGTTGTGATTCCCCACAGAAAATTACAGTAATGTGAAACATGTAACTTAACCCAAACTAAACCTAACCTAACCTAGCCTCAACCAGGTTAACGTGTTCAATAGTGATTGGCACCTACTCTTCCAGACTTGGAAAATATGCTGGGGGAGTAATTAGTTGATTATTTAGCCAGTGAAAACTTTCCTTCAGGACGTAAGGTCCACTTGACTGTTGATCGCCAAGACATTCCAAAGAGGAAAACACAAAGAAATACATTTTTTTTCTAACGTTTCGACCAACAATTGTCTTCTTCTTTCAATAAGACTGTTAGAGAAATAATTATCTGTTCCATCCTGTGTTTTCTAACCACCACAATCTACACACCTGTCTAACCAGTACAACATTCCAGAGAACCAACTCCGTCGGAGGCGCAAGCGGCGAACTCATTTCTTGCAACAGAAGTAACTCCCATCCCACTCCCTCCTCCTTAATGTATTTATTAGAACATCATCAACATCCCGAGGGATATTCAGGTCCTTCACAAAGCGTTCTGGCGGAGACGTCTAATCGGCAGCAGTTCGGGAGTGTCTGTAGCTCACCTCTGTTGAGCCTACCAGCCACGTGGGGTTACCTTCAGCAGAGGGAATAACAATGTTAATCAAGGCATGCTGATCACAACAAACAACTTAAGCCTATGATTAATTCAAATTTATATTTACATAAAACATTCACATTACCATCGACGCAGTACCATCCCCCTTTCAAGCGAGGAAGGCAGCAGGCACGACTCTAGAACATTTTGTTTTGTCAGCAGAAATAAAAGTAAACACGTGGAGAGCTGCTCTTGTGCCAGCTCATCATCAACGAGAGGCTTCCTGCTTCCAACCTCTATGGTGCAGAACGTCGTGAAGAAATATTTTCTTCGTTTTTAACAAGCAATTCTGGATTTTTTTTTTTTTTTTTTATGTAGGAGGGACACTGACCAAGGGCAAAAAAAAAAATCCGATAAAAAAAAAATGCCCACTGAAATGCCAGTCCCATAAAAAGGGTCCAAAGCGGTAGTCAAAAATTGAAGGATAAGTGTCTTGAAACCTCCCTCTTGAAGGAATTCAAGTCATAGGAAGGTGGAAATGCAGAAGCAGACAGGGAGTTCCAGAGTTTACCAGAGAAAGGGATGAATGACTGAGAATACTAGTTAACTCTTGCGTTAGAGAGGTGGACAGAATAAGGGTGAGAGAAAGAAGAAAGCCTTGTGCAGCGAGGCCGCGGGAGGAGGGGAGGCATGCAGTTAGCAAGATCAGAAGAGCAGTTAGCATGAAAATAGCGGTAGAAGACAGCTAGAGATGCAACATAACGGCGATGAGAGAGAGGCTGAAGACAGTAAGTTAGAGGAGAGGAGTTGATGAGACGAAAAGCTTTTGATTCCATCATGTCTAGAAGAGCAGTATGAGTGGAACCCCCCCAGACATGTGAAGCATACTCCATACATGGACGGATAAGGCCCTTGTACAGAGTTAGCAGCTGGGGGGGTGAGAAAAACTGGCGGAGACGTCTCAGAACACCAAACTTCATAGAAGCTGTTTTAGCTAGAGATGAGATGTAAAGTTTCCAGTTCAGATTATAAGTAAAGGACAGACCGAGGATGTTCAGTGTAGAAGAGGGGGACAGTTGACTGTCATTGAAGAAGAGGGGATACCTGTCTGGAAGGTTGTGTCGAGTTGATAGATGGAAGAATTGGGTTTTTGAGGCATTGAACAATACCAAGTTTGCTCTGCCCCAATCAGAAATTTTAGAAAGATCAGAAGTCAAGCGTTCTGTGGCTTCCCTGCGTGAAATGTTTACTTCCTGAAGGGTTGGACGTCTATGAAAAGATGTGGAAAAGTCCAGGATGGTATCATCAGCATAGGAGTGGATAGGACAAGAAGTTTGGTTTAGAAAATCATTAATGAATAATAAGAAGAGAGTGGGTGACAGGACAGAACCCTGAGGAACACCATTGTTAATAGATTTAGGAGAAGAACAGTGACCGTCTACCACAGCAGCAATAGAACGGTCAGAAAGGAAACTTGAGATGAAGTTACAGAGAGAAGGATAGAAGCTGTGGGAGGGTAGTTTGGAAATCAAAGCTTTGTGCCAGACTCTATCAAAAACTTTTGATATGTCCAAGGCAACAGCAAAAGTTTCACCAAAATCTCTAAAAAGAGATTTTGGTGTGCAGTTACAAATCTAGATTTGTATCTATTATTATGATAGATATTTGATAAAAATAGTAGGAATAATTTATGATTAAATAATGGCGACTACAGAGATGCACGAAGCGAAGAAAAGGTTTCGTTAATGTCTCACCTTCCGGTAAGACGACCAGGGAGGAAGAACCGCGACGCTCGGCGAGAAAGTGCATGTGATCCCCGTAGCGGGGCGGCGCAGAGATGAGTCATGGTCACCCTGAGCACCTCCTGTTTCTGCCTATTTACCGTCACGCACCTGAAACCAATGCATTAGATGCAATATTCGGGACCGAATACACACAACAGTTATCAGAGTTGTGCCCCAGGCTGCCTAACTTACGGGTAGTGAGTGATCCAGGGAAGGCACATTCACCCTCGTACTCGTAGTTTTTCAGATCATTTGGGTCAAGTACGGTACTGCTCTTGCTTGCCCTCCTGCTGAGCGAATCCTGACGGTTGCATCCTCCATAGGACGACGGGGAAACGCGGCTGCCGTCCTCTTCCCTTGTGTTGGCAGGTAACACTACATCCACCTGCAGCACGTCCACGTCTGCGGCAAGAAGTGGAGCAAAGACTGGGGTTGAGGCTATTGCACTCATCACTTCGCAGTGAGAGATGGAGTAAAAACGACATGAACTCCATGTAATTATGTTATGTGAACTACAGAGATGCTCTGTAAGTGCAGGAATATATAGTGACATTCGATACATCCTTGAACTCAAGCCATTAATACACAATACTTACCTGCAATGTTGGGGTTCCTGGTCCAGGCAGGCTGGCCATTGGCTCTGGGTGGCTTGAGCAGCTGCATCTCCAACAGGTTGGGTGTGTGACTGCACGGCGCTGCCACCTGGTCCTTGCAGTCCACGGCATTATCCTTAGTGTCTGTCATTCCCCTGCGTAGTGCACTGCGGCGGTGTTGGTGGAGCAGGAAAGCACACACCAGCACTGACAGAAAGGGAGTGGATCGTACTGTACATTTTTGTTAATTTTCGAGTTTTGTCAATGCCACGATGTAAGTTCATCAATTAACGTAAACAGAAACCCCGAGAAAGTAATTAAGGATCAGGAGGAGCTTCTTCGCCCTGAACGAGCTACTCACACACGAGAAAAATGCACCACACGACGATGGTGACCAGGACGCCCACGGGCAGCTTGAGGGAGGTCTGGCCCACGTCAGACAGCTGGCAGTGCTGTCCACTGAACCCCGCCGGGCAGGAGCACACGTAGCCTGGGTGTTTGTCGTCCACCATTATAATATACGTAAAAAAAAAAAATTTTACGCCTACGTTAAATTTAATGATAAAGACGCAAAATAGCAAGATATAATCCACTAATGACTGTTAGTTTTGGTTGCCGTTCACTGGGCCTGAACATCACCTGGCTGAGTGTTGAAGCAGGAGCCTCCGTTCAGGCAAGGTTGCCACACACACTCATCTTCGTCCTCGCACATCATGCGGCCCCTTCTCAGCACGCGGCCCTCCCCACATCTGTGGTAGCGATCTTTTATTATTCATACTCCACAAAATGGCTACAGACAGACATAACACACCAATGAGATGTGATCACACAAACTACAGCGAGATAGTGGATACCCACCCGCAGTGGTAGGACCTCCAGGTATCTGTGCAGGAGAGTGGTGGTCTGCAAGACACATTGGTGCATGACGAGGGGGCGACACAGCCTTGCTCCACACCCTTGAAGACGCTCGCTTGGCCCCAGGGTGTGCTGTTGACAGCCGGTGCTAGCGGTGCGCTACGATCTGAGATGCGCAGATCATCGATGCAGCCTGAAATCGAGATGAGTCAGACTTCTCAATGGTGTGTGCTTTAGCACACTATAGCTGCTAACGCAAGGAATGTACGATGTCAAGATTATCTTCAGGAAAATTCTTACCATCAAAATAATCGTTGTGTATTTTAAGAACTCCTTTCTCCTGGAAGTATGGAGACCCGCCCACACGGACGCCCTCCTGCTTGTCCACATCCAACAGCTGCTCTCCCTCCAGCACCAGCGAGGCGTTGTACAGGTCGCCGTCCCCGTCGTCCACTTCTAGGAAGGTTGCCGAACCGTACCTGTAATGCAGGACCGTCATCTCTCACCATCACTCTGTGGACTATTTATTAGAATGCAGTACTTGATGACACAGAGCGTCTTACCTGGTGGCGGAGACGGAGTGCCATCGGCCATCGGTGAGGGCAGCTTTTGTGAGGCACAGTGAAGCTTGGGGTCGAGGATGGAGATGCAACACTGCACACAGGCGGCCGTCCACCAGTTGCATAGACCAACTGTCCCGCCCGTGTTGTGATGACAGCACCACCAGCTCGCCTCTCCTCCTCAGGGTGCGGAACCTGCCAGCAGGAGGTGTTGACAGGATTGAACAGCGAGGATGTAGCAAGTGTGGATGTATTTGCAGAATATCTCATTGCAGGGCAGTTATCTGATATATGGGCGGACTGAATGAGATAAAGAGAGAAGGAATGTGCTAATTGATTACTAACGTGAGGCTGGTTAACATGAATGATGATGCCGTGAGAAATCAAATGTTAGGAGAGACAGCAGCTACACGTACTACTGTCGTCCTTTCCTCCTTCATTACGTCTATACTTCGGTCTGTTATTATGTATTCTCAAAAACAGATTGTGAACTCCACACAGTGCGGAGTTCATCGAAAGCTCTTCCTTCTCCCTTACTCAGCTTGCCACATCGGCAGCTGTAGCACTGAGCCTCATGAAGGTGTCCACGCCTACCTGAGGGTGATGGAGGTGGTGTAGGCCAGCGGTGAGAAGGAGAGGGCCAGCTTGACGTAGCTGTTGGGAAGAAAGGTGGTGGGCGTGGTGGGCGAGGCACAGCCCGGGCCGCCCCACCCTGGCTGGCACTCACACCGCAGGGACCCCGGTGATCCCTGACATCTGTAACGTTTCAGAAAATCATGTAGACGCAGTTTGCTTATCCTTACCGTTAGACTTAAAATCACAGCAGGGCAGGTCAAGTGGGTGGCTCATCAAGGTTTAGTTTTGAGGAAGTTTAACCAGTAACTGGAAAACAACAGCCTTCATCAGGTATGTGACACCTGTCACTAGTGAATATATGGAGCAGGAGTGGCAGAGGGTTTATTGCAGCCGACTTTTCTTGATCAAGTGAAGACTGATGTGGTCCTTTAATACACTGACCTGCCATGCGGGCCGCAGTGGAGTTGATTGGCAAGGCAGTCCGCAGCAGCACAACCTGGAGAGCTGCCTCTGCTGAGTATCTTGCCACCCAGGTCCACCAGCTGCAGTGGTGGTGGATGCAACACATAAAAAAGTTAGAAATATTTTTCCTTCGTGTTAGATATTCTTATGGTTGTGGACAGTTTATTCATCATCACTATATTGTCATCAACTCAAGTGGAGTCACTTGGTTCCCAGCGCAGCTTTTTTTGGGAGCCGCACAAACTGTACTTGAGCGACATCTTGACTCACCTCCCCGTTGACTCTGAGATTTTTTATGCACCCACGAAAGTGTAGCGGAATGGGAGCTTCATCCCTTCCCACGAGGAGAGCCGGCAGAGGGTGTGCCAAGCCGCCTACTTGAAGCATCCCGCCTGTGTTGAGTACACGGGCTTTTCGCGGCAGGGTAGCGGTGCCTCGACACGCGTGGACATCAGGGAGGACTGGAGTGGACGTGTTGTGGACGGCCGGAAAAGACGTCAGCGGCTCGTTCCAGCTGCCGCCCACACACAGGTCCACGACCATCTCCACGAGCTGCGGGCAGGATAAAATTAATGTGTGTGTGTGTGTGTGTGTGTGTGTGTGTGTGTGTGTGTGTGTGTGTGTGTGTGTGTGCGTGCGTGCGTGCGTGCGTGCGTGCGTGCATGCGCGCGCTCGCCCACGTGAGCATTTGCGTTCTCCAGATGCTTCAGAATAAGGGGACAAGGACACCCTATGGGTCGGTGAACCTAGTGCACCTCACCTCGTCCTTCCAGATGAGGTCTATCCTGTGCCACGTGTTGTCAGCCAGGGAGGAGGAGGAGTTAAGGGTGAGAGTGACGGGGCCGCCACCTAGGTCCAGTAGCAGCACCGGCTGCCCCTGACGCAGCTCCAGCAGCAGCAGGTCACGTTTGCTTGGCTCGGTGTTCTGTTCCGGACCGGAGTAGAGCAGTGCAGCTGACTCCGTCGTGCTCAACATTTCCAGACTCACGTACACCTCAGTGCAGGGTGGGATGGGAGGCACCCACGCCCACGCTTCCTCTGAGGTTTCTGTAGCACCAGCTTCCTGCCCACCTCCTTTACCCTTGAAGTATCTGGAGAGCATCTTACAGCGCGGTCCCCACGTGCCATAAGGACATATACATCTGAAAGTGATGAGGAAAAGATGATTTTGACTGATAAGAAAGAGAATATTTATGACACTCTTTTTGTTGGGATACAACTAACAATGATGTGGAATCTTTCCATGAAACAATTCACAGCCAATATCGTCTGTATTGACAATATGATGTTCGCACATGAGGTTAAAATCTTATTGTTGAAACTGTATAGTACGTAAGTACTGTACAATGGTGGTGGTCATAGAAGTGAATTAACGTCTCAGTTTTGCCTGCGGCGACCAGTTCAGGCCAAAACACTGATTTCCTGTAGTCTGCAGTATGTTCCACTGTATCCTTTACGGCAAAGGAGCTCGATGCTGTAACCTTATCCCATTGCGTCACACTGGTAATGTTCCTCGTGCTTGTTATCCTCACCGAGTGCCCGAAGAGGTACTGAGGCACCTGCCGCCGTTGAGGCAGGTATTAGGCGCGCAGGATCTGATTTGAACCGGCGTGGTGGAGCTGGTACAGCCACAGGGGCCGCGCACCACCACCCGCGGCCCCACCACCGCGGAAGAGTTGGCGTCTACCACACTGAAGTCGTCAGCAAGCCCCACCCAGCAGCCGCCCACACACCTCTCCTCCGCCACGGCGTCTAGCGAGGGAGTAATGTTTTCCCGGCATGTGACCGTGCCCACGTCCTGCACGGTGATTCCTATTGCTGCACTCAGCTGTAGAGGGTCAGGAAGACCTCATACAACATAGTACTGCATATTATACACATGCACAAGAAGTACACTGGAAGATAAGTAATATATGATAAGACATTGATGGTTGTGATATAGCATCACTGCAATAATTCCTCTCAGAGCGTCTCACAAGATGATGTCCTCGATAGAAGCTCCACTTTCCCTATCCAAGCACTTGGCCTCTGTTACCATCTCTTTACACATGAACTCCTTTACCTCACCCTTCCATCTTTAAAGCGGCCTTCCTCTCCTATCAATACCCTTAATTTCACTCACATAAAGTTACTCTACAAACTCGGTCTTCCTGCTCCCAAAATGGCCATACCATATATATATATATATATATATATATATATATATATATATATATATATATATATATATATATATATATATATATATATATATATATATATATATATATATATATATATATATATATATATATATATATATATATATATATATATATATATATATATATATATAAAGTACAGTATGCATATGTACGTGCAGTCGACTGTACTACATGCAGATATAGTTTCTTTCTCACCTCATTTTTGTGATATAACAAAATGTGGTCAAAGTTCATGATTCCCACAGCTGACAGCCACACACGTGTAGTTTGAATTTTTTCTTCTTCGATCGGCTCCACTGACAGTACTTGAACATCTCTGTGTTTCGTTCCCACCCACTCCTGCACGGCAGCCAGTATTCGAGTTAAGATGGAGGTTTCTTCCTGAAGAAAAGTTATGTAATTGATTCCCGTAGCTCTAGTAATAAGGAAAGTTGGTTGTATCGTGAAATTATGAATCCACAATAGTAAACCCTGTCACAGGTCCTCGTGCATGACACTCACCACACCCCTGTGCCTTACAACAGTGTCAGCGTTGATGGGCAGTGTGAGGGGCGTGGAATAAAGAAGGTGGTTGGGTTGCAGACATCTGACTTGAACAGTAACATTTGCCTCCACGTCACTCTGATTATGGCTTTTGTCGCTCACTATAAAGCCAAGGTCATATCTGTTGGCAAAGAGGAAATGTAATAACTTACGTTATACGTTAGCTAATGTAGTCCTTTGGGAATATGATTATATTTTGTGCATCATTTATGAAAGGATCTCGTCATAACTGTAGTACCAGCAAGATATTTAACATGTCTGCCAACACTTTATAAGGAAAACATATATCCTTACCGTCCGTCTGGGGTGGAGGGTGCCATGGTGAGGTGACCACTGGAGGTGTCGAGAAAGAAGCCAGCCTTGGGCTGTCTCCAGGCGTAGGATTTGGCCGCAGCGTCCCAGTCGTCCGGGTCTTGTACGTACACGCGTCCCAGGGGCACCGTCGTTCCCTGCCGCTGAAGACAACATTCACTTAAGACAGGGAAGTCTATTCATGACTTTGTGGGTGTGTGTGTATAATTTTTCAAGGAACTGTATATGTGAATGCACTGAAGTTAATTATAAGTTGACAATGAATCATATGCAAAGTAATGGTAGAAGAGTATCGGAAGATTAATACCAAAAATATGATGGGGTAGAGAAGCAGACCTGCATGGTGTGCACGGTGACGGTCTTGGCGGCGGGCGCCATGGGGTTGTCGTTGACGTCGGCCACGTGCAGGGTGAGGGTGACGGTGGCGGTGAGGGACGGCCACCCGGCGTCGCCCACCACCAGGGGCACCAGCAGGACGGGACGTTCCTCTCGGTCCAGCGCCGCCCGCGTCCACACCACGCCCACGCCCCGCCCGTCGTCCCCTCCTGCACCAAACACAGGAAGGCATCAGCCATGGAGGCGAGTCTCGCTCCCTCCTGAGGCGGAGGTGCAGCACCACTGAAAAAAAAGTGTAGCCAAGTGTACAGAGTGTTGGCGCGACTCACTCCTGTCCAGCGTGACTCTGACGCTGTCGGTGACGTGGGGCGGCGCGCGGGGGTCCAGGGAGATGGTGAAAGGGGGCCCGTGACCCTGCCGCCAGTCGTCGGGGTCACCCAGCTTGACCCGCGCCACCAGCTGTGCCTCGCTGTTCTCCGTCACCTGCACCTCGCGAGGCTCAGACAGGAACGGCGGGTTGTCGTTCACGTCTGTCACGTTGATCTGTTGAGAATCAGTATCAGGTTGCATAACGGTATAAGGGTACCCTAATAATTTATAGTGAAAGGTTTTGGTAAACTAACGAAAAAATTTAAAAAGTGGGGCATGCATTTGCTCCTATTTTTAGCACTGATTCAGTGCATCAGCAAGGTCATAGTCATTAGGTGAACTTCTCGTGTGCATGATTTACTTACTGCCAGGGTAGCGGTGGCCGTCCTGGGCGGCACCCCGTCGTCCACCGCCCACACCATCACCCTATGGGTGTCCGTGGCTTCCCGATCCATCCCTCCCACCAGGTGAAGTGCCCCGGTCTCGTCCACTTCAAATTTGTGGCCAGGGTCGCTGGCTGAAGCCACCTGGTACTGAACACGGCTATCGCCACCCTGAGGGAGACAAATGGACGGGCTGGCTCGGGAACCTTCCTTTGTTGATATCCAGATGACCTGCCTGTGTTTTTTTAATCCCTGAGTGGAAGATGTGTAATGATATGCTACAGTGGACTTTACGGCGTGTTGTCACAACTGTCACAAGGTTTCACCTAATAGTGAATCCTGGCAGCTTTCTGATACTGAGACGTTCACTGGTTGTAGAAACGCGTCTTTGTGTGTGTGTGTGTGTGTGTGTGTGTGTGTGTGTGTGTGTGTGTGTGTGTGTGTGTGTGTGTGTGTGTGTTATAAATGTCTGTCCGAAGCCCAACTGCCAGCAAAGTGTCTGGAAATGAAATGCCAAACAGACAAACATTCTTATTTATATAGTTCATTACAAGATAACTGATAATGTATTAATCATTTAATGATATTATAAGAGGTATCTTGTCATGTCTCAACAGCTCAGCATCACACTTGGTGACGTCATCAAGCGTGCCGCAACAAAGCAAGAGCTCCTTTGGATAAAACAGGTTAGTTCTTGAAATCCAAATTATAGGCATTATTGGTGACCTATGAAGCTCACAATATCCGGATCGAGGGCGGTGAAGGAGGCGAGGAGGGAGCCCCGCGGAGTGTCCTCGGGGAGAGTTAAGTGGATGACGTCCTCACTAAACACAGGGTCGTTGTCGTTCTCGTCAACCACATTGAGCCTCACCCTTGTCTCGGACACGTGATCCTTCCGCTCCCACCCAGCCTCCCCCTGTAAGTGTGACACGACGGTACTGCGAGAGTTCAAATCTATTTATTCATTTATTTATTATATCCATTAACATTTTGGATATAGTCTCTCTCTCTCTCTCTCTCTCTCTCTCTCTCTCTCTCTCTCTCTCTCTCTCTCTCTCTCTCTCTCTCTCTCTCTCTCTCTCTCTCTCTCTCTCTCTCTCTCTCTCTCTCTCTCTCTCTCTCTCTCTCTCTCTCTCTCTCTCTCTCTCTCTCTCTCTCTCTCTCTCTCTCTCTCACCACACACTCACCATGTCTGTCACCTGAACGTTGAAGTGGAAGCCCTGCCGGTGGTCGGGATCCTCGTAGTCAAGTGACTCCACCGACCTCAGGTTTCCGCCGGGCAGGGATCCAGTCGCGGCCTTCACGCGGAACATTTGCCATCCTCGCCCGCTGCCCGGCACCACCTGCATCAACACCTCACACGTTAGAAAATCAAAGAGCAAAGTAATATGTACAAGTATAATCTCAATTACACACCCGTGTGTTCGAGATGCTTCCAATATTCTCACTGACTATATTACTGTACTTAATGGAAATTTTCTTACTCCATTTTAGCAAATGTCTGCTTGATAGCCCAATAATTATGCAGAGTTATATTGTGCCGGAGCATCTGCACGTTTATACGCATTTTAGAAAGGAAAATGTTAAAAAACGGAGAGAAAGGATTTGTTGAGAGTAAAGATGTGGGACTGACCCTGTAGGCGAAGTCGTTGGTGACGTCTTGGTCCACGACGGTGAGTGTGGCCAGCACGTTGTCGGGGTCGAGGCTCTCAGACACGTCCAGCGTCCACTCGGGCCGCGAGAATCTCGGAGGCACGTCGTTCACGTCGTCCACGTCCACCACCACCGTTCCCGTTCCTGGGGAAGGCGGCAGCTCGGCGTGAGGGGGGTAGGGAGAACCGAGGTTCATGGCAGAAGGGAAAAAAGAACACTGACTTGGGCGTTTCCCTCACACTCACCCTTGAGGCCGCCGCCGTCGGTCGCCACCACTTGAATGACGTAGCGCTGGGTCTTCTCCCGGTCGAGGCAGCACAGCGCCGTGGTGATGACGCCCAGCTCGCTGTCGATCGCGAAGATGGGACGGCCGCTCGACTCGTCGATCGCGTTCTTCTCCAGCGAGAACGTCACCTTGGCGTTGTCTCCCTCCTCAGGGTCATCGTAGTCCGTGGCCTCCACGCGCGTCACTAACGACCCTGCCATACGCCGTTATGAAAAAAAAAGTATTAGTATTTCTCTTCAGTAGTAAATATTGATGGAATGACAGTAGCAAACTTATTATTGCAGTCGTTGTTTCGCCCACGATGCATGATTGGTGTGCGTTCATGTTACCGAGGGGTGTGTCCTCGGAGACGGTGGCGGTGGTGGTGCGGGAGGGGAAAAAGGGCGCGTTGTCATTGGCGTCCTTAAGGTTAACACGGATGTCGGTGTGCGCCTCAAGCTCACCGTCCGTGGCCGTCACCCGCAAGCGCCACTGAGGCCGCCCGTGGGGAGGGTCGCGGTCCAGGGGCTGCGGGGAAGAGGCAGCTGTAGGCGGAAATATGAGCTGTGTACTGCTACGAGAGAGAGAGAGAGAGAGAGACAGAGAGAGAGAGAGAGAGAGAGAGAGAGAGAGAGAGAGAGAGAGAGAGAGAGAAATGATTAGAAGAGTATTGAATGGTGAGGGAAATCTTAGGAAAAGAGGATTTCTTGTAGGCGGGAGGTGAAAAATAAATAGGAAGAGGTGCTGTAGAGGCGAGGAATGTCTGTCAAGAGGAGCCGTGGTAGAAAGGTTGAAGGTTGCATGAAAGTGGTGTTGTTAGAAAAGGGAGTGTGGGTGGAAAAGGACGCTTACGTTCTTTGGAATTTATTTTACAGGGGTAGATTGTCAGTTATTTTAAAAGTTTGCAGATGTAAGGAACACTTTAGCCTAAAACTTTAATATGGACATTTCTCTTGGCATCCTGTATTACAGTTTTTTATTGTACAAAATTAGTAAAGTTTATAAGTACGGAACACAGAAATGGAAAATTAATATATTCTTCTTGACTTTATTTCTGCATGTTTTCGATCTCAAAGGTCTCAAAGACATCGAAGATGCCAAAATAAATCTATTGTCTTCCAGCAGTGACACCAAGGGGCAAGAAAAAAAGAGATTTAGGACGAGGTGGAAAAGGTGGAAGATATAAGGAGATCTTTATATGACTGGGATTGGATAAAGGGAGACAAATGCCGGAGGTGATGGCAGTCTCAGATTGACCTGTGCGTGATGTAATTGGTTTCTTTTCTGATCGGAGAGAGAGAGAGAGAGAGAGAGAGAGAGAGAGAGAGAGAGAGAGAGAGAGAGAGAGAGAGAGAGAGAGAGAGAGAGAGAGAGAGAGAGAGAGAGAGAGAGAGAGAATGTGAGGCAATATATATTGGGGTTGAAAAGCTCGGGAGAGTGAATACCCTCCTGATAGGGATCACGAAGTATGTGCCTCGCTGCGGGTCTGCCCCTGCTTCCTGAATGGGGTTTGTAGCGGTGGGAGATGGAGGGCTTGTCTGGCCATGAGGGTGAGAGTATCAGCAACATAACACTCATCAAACAGCAAGGGTTTAGTTCAATAAAAAAAAAAAAAAAATATATATATATATATATATATATATATATATATATATATATATATATATATATATATATATATATATATATATATATATATATATATATAAGTATATCATGTGTTTGATATGAGACTGCAACATTTGAAATATTTGATGTAGTGGTGCTTCACTATATACATTCAATCAACTTAATATTTTGATAAGAATTTTTTTTTTTTATTTCCCATGGATCATATTAATAAGGAGCGCAGTTACCATGTAGCAATGTTGTATGTATTAAATTTTAAGACGTACTCTCAGTAGGTACTGTAGGTAGAGGAACATCGAAGACTTCATAAATATTTGGTTCTCAAGTTATTAACAACTAAACTAGTGGATGCAGACTCCGTTGTTCTCCCATGGGCATACTTTATAGTTCACACACTTGACAGCTTATGAATGTTGCCATCACTAAATTCAATGAACAGAGACATCTGCCTCACTATATATAATATAATATTATATATATATATATATATATATATATATATATATATATATATATATATATATATATATATATATATATATATATATATATATATATATATATATATATATATATATATATATATATATATATATATATATATATATATATATATATATATATATATATATATACATATATATATATATATATATATATATATATATATATATATATATATATATATATATATATATATATATATATATATATATATATATATATATATATATATATATATATATATATATATATATATATATATATATATATATATATATATATATATATATATATATATATATATATATATATATATATATATATATATGTATGTATATATATTCAGTACTGTTTTCAGAACGAAAGATTCAGTGTAGCGACATCACGCCACTGTTACGATAGTGTTCCTGGCATTCGGCATTCTTGTATTCCACTTCAGTTATCCCCTCAGCACACACTCACCCTGAGGAGCAGCACGGTCCCCGAAGCGGCGTCCACGGAGAAGCAAGGCCGCGACCCGTTGGTGAACATGCCGTCCCCGGAGATGGTGTAAGCGAGCTTGCCGAACCGACCCGCGTCCCCGTCCACCGCCGTCACTTGCTGTGGAAAAACGGAATGGTGTAAAAAGTGCAAACTTTGAGCGATTATGGAAGAGAGTGCGGAAAACAACAGTAGAGGACAAAGGAGACTGTAAAAAAAGGAAAAGAAATTAAAGTTCCTTTAACCATCGCTTCAAAAAATGTTTAGCAGAAGAAATCAATATGTGCACGCAGATTTGGCCCCAGAGGTGCTCAGTGCTTCTCTCTGTATGTAGTTGAAATCATAGGAAGATTGAAAGAGAAAAAGCAGGGGTTTCCTGAGTTTACCATAATGAACACAACCAGTACCATTCACACTTTCATCCTCATGCACCACCCTTACCTTAGGCGTCTCTGTATCATTTACTTCTCGATACTCTAAGTAGCTCAAGTAGTAAGATGGAAAAACAAAGTCTTCCAGGATTTATTAGAGAATACAAACAGTACAGTTGACATGTTCATCCTGATCTACATATTGTTATTTAACCCTTGCCTCAAACGTCTGCACGCTGCTCTCATCCAAGGCACCCCACCATATTCCACACCCCTTGTCCACACCCCATGTTCATCCCTTACAACTGCAAACTAAGAACGCAATCCAAGAGTAACCACCACCACCACCACCACCACCACCGACCCCCTAGCTCAATACTGACACGACCTTTGAGAGGCAACACCACCATCCGTATAGACTAATTTACACCCTCGTTCTACACCTCCTTTTCTTCGGGTTCTCCAGATGTAGCACTGATAAAGAAGGAGGCATTGGGGTCCAGAGGGTACAACGAGGTCGCGTCCCTTTCCCTGGTCTAACTCTTCTCGTTCTCGTACTTTTCACGGCTGGTGATTTGCGTCGACCAGACATGACGAGCCACGACACTGATTCCGCTACGCTGGAAAAAATCGCAGTGTTATGGCTTGAAAGGTTTAGAGTCTCTTTTCATAGCGGAGTTGTGTAGCTTGATAGGCGCAGGAATTTTGCTCCTTTCATTAATAGACTTAAAGGGATAATCATTTTCCCTAAACTTAGGGGATAGAAAAGAGTGAAGAAGAAAAAAAAGACATGAAGACGTTGCCGTGGAGGAGGAAGAGGAGGAAAATAGGAGGAGGGGGAGGAGGAAAAAGAGGACGAGGAAGAAGAAAGAAAATGAAAGAGAAAGAAATGAAAATAAAGTAAAGGGTGAAAAAAAAGTATGAAACTAATGACGATGTGCGGCGGGTCGAGCACTGGGAGAAAACCTTTCACTTCAGCTGCTGCTATAGCGTTTTGAGCCCACCCCCTTTTTTTTTTTTCTTCTGATCTGTACTGTAGGTGTAATGCGGCTTTGCCTCTCTCAATACATTAGAAACTTTCTAAATGAATGTCGTCATTTACTCGCATGTGTATCTTGATAGTAAGGGTATTTCAAGCTGCGAACACCTGTACGCTGAATCCCACACAGATGTTCGTCTTTTAATGGTTTATGTAGGCATGTATGTCCTGTTGTGGGCGATGATACCTTCGGAATGTTCCGTATTAAGCTTTGCTCTCTGTTATAGTGTACGCATTGTTTCGCAGCGACGCTAGGCTTTCCACATTAAATGCCACTCCTCGGACTTACGAAATGAGATACTAACCAGCCTTTCAGTGCCGTATCTCCGAGAGGCAGTGTGAACCTGACAGCACGTTTCATTTACGTTTCCCCGGTTTGACGAAAGCGAAATATGCTTTGTTATATTTTCTTTCCATGGTCGTGTATATTTAAATAGACATTATTATTATTGGGATCCTAAGGTGGTCATTAGAAGCAGGTCTTATGGTTATAGATAAATATGATAATCCAATATTAAAAAATCATCGCTAACAAGATTTTGGTGACCTAAATATTCGTTTGAAAAATGCTTTGGATACTAGCGATAAACCATGTCATCTGCAAAACACGCTACAAAAGAAAGGAATTTCGAAATGAAGCAGAAAATGCGTGAGTGCTCGTCACACTCCGTCACTCTTTGAAAACTTTATTTAGAACAACAACTTTAATATTTAAATCTCAATTACTGGGTGCAAAATATGTAATGATGTTTTTTATGCAAATTTTAGTGGACATATATTTACGAATTTCAGATATTGAATAACGTAATGAAGTACCTAGATTTTGTTGCCGTGGCTTAGTAGAATATGATATTTGTCTGTTTATATAAGTATTTTTCTCTCTCTCTCTCTCTCTCTCCTCTCTCTCTCTCTCTCTCTCTCTCATCTCTCTCTTCCTCTCTCTCTCCTTCTCTCTCTCTCTCTCGTTGAGGTGTCTAGTTAGGCCAACACATTTTTTTCCGATGTATTCCACTTCTTCTGGTGTGCCATAAGAAAAAATAAATAAATAAACGTTTGTACTAGTTATACATCCCGCGATAGCCACGATCCGTATCGGTCTTTTACCTTGAGTATGACTTTGGGCAGGTGTCTGTTGTCCTCCTCGGTGATCTGGGTCTCGTGCAGGGCCCGCAGGAACACCGGCGCGTGGTCGTTCTGATCGTCTACCTTCACCAGCACCCGCGTCTCGGTCCTTGCCTCGCCCGCCACAGCCTCCACCACTAGCTCGTACTGAGAGAAAGAGCGGGAGGTGGGAGAAAATATATATAGTATTGGAAATGGCCACTATACGTCTGCGA
>NC_087168.1:11557149-11562149 GCF_035594125.1 Scylla paramamosain
AACTCTTGCATTAGAAAGGTGAACAGAATAGAGGTGAGACAAAGAAGAAAGTCATGTGCAGCGAGGCCGCGGGAGGAGAGGCATGCAATTAACAAGATCAGAAGAGCAGTTGGCATGAATATAGCGGTAGAAGATAGCAAGAGATGCAACATTGCGGTGATGAGAAAGAAGCTGAAGACAGTCAGTTAGTGAGAGGAGTTGATGAGTCGAAAAGCTTTTGATTACACTCTTTCTAAAAGAACAGTATGAATGGAACTCCCCCAGACATATGAAGCATACTCCTTACATGGACGGATAAAGCCCCTGTAGAAAGATAGCATAGCAACTGGGGGGTGAGAAAAAACTGGCGGAGACGTCTCCAGAACACCTAACTTCATAGAAGCTGTTTTAGCAAGAGATGAGATTTGAAGTTTCCAGTTCAGATTATAAGTAAAGGACAGACCGAGGATGTTAAGTGTAGAAAAGAGTGACAGGTGAGTGTCACTGAAGAGGAGGGTATAGTTGTCTGGAAGGTTGTGTCAAATTGATAGATGGAGGAATTGACTTTTGAGGCATTGAACAATACTAAGTTTGCTCAGCTTCAATCAAAAATTTTAAAGAGATCAGAAGTCAGGCGTTCTGTGGCTTCCCTGCGTGAACTGTTTACTTTCTGAAGAGTTGAACGCTGACAAAAAAGGCGGAAAAGTGCAGAGTGATATCATCAGCGTAGGAGTGGATAGGACAGGAAGTTTGGTTTAGAAGATCATTGATGAATAATAGGAAGAGAATGGGTGACAGGACAGAACCCTGAGAAACACCACTGTTAATAGAATTAGAACAGTGACTCTACCACAGCAGCAATAGAACGGTCAGAAAGGAAACTTGAGATGAAGTTACAGAGAGAAGGATAGAAGCCGTAGGAGGGCAGTTTGGAAATCGAAACTTTGTGCCAGGACTCTATCACAGGCTTTTGATATGTCTAAGGCAACAGCAGAAATCTCTAAAAGAGGATGACCAAGACTCGGTAATGGAAGCTAGAAGATCACCCCTTTAAGGAACAGGCTGAATGCAGGCAAGCTTCCAGCAAGAAGGAAAGGTAGATTTTGATAGAGTTTAAAGAATTTGACTAGGCAAGATGTAAGCATGGAGGCACAGTCTCGGAGAACAGTAGGAGCGACCACATCAGGTCAATAATCCTTCCGAGGGTTTAGGCCAGCCAGACCATGGAAAACATCATTGCGAAGGAATTTATTAGGTAACGTGAAATATATATATATATATATATATATATATATATATATATATATATATATATATATATATATATATATATATATATATATATATATATATATATATATATATATATGAGTAATAGGCCACTCAAAATGCAAGTTTTGTTGAAGTCAACATATATATATATATATATATATATATATATATATATATATATATATATATATATATATATATATATATATATATATATATATATATATATATATATATATACACCACTAAATTATTTCATTAAAAATTATATTAGGTGACCGAAACAAAGTTCTATCTAGTCTGTTCTTAATTCACTTAAAATTTCATGATTATCTGAATTGTGACTGAGACTTGTAAAATGTTAACGAACCAAAGCCATTATTGGTAGCTGTCAATGATTTTAAAGACAAATAATTGAATATTTGTGGCTGATATATATATGATATGTTGTTGCTCCGTTAAAAATTCATAAACATTTGGAAATTAACCAAAAAGTCGTAAAAGGTTAATTAACCAAAGCTGTAATATTTCATGTATTGGGTCATTAAACAGTTAAACCCGTGTTAGAGGGAGCGACTCGTCTCAAAGTCTTTTATCACCTCACGTAGTGGTCTATGTGACCTGACCCACCAACCTTTGTGTCATAGGTCAATGAGTGTTTAAGAGAGTGGGGCACTACGTAATTTACTCTACAACTGACATTGCCACCCTGCTGTGACATTAACTCCTTCAACATGCTGTCCGGATATGGCACTGACGTGGATGATGGTCACTTCATTTTAGTTTGATGACAGTAAGCATGCGTCACTGCTGGTGTTCATGAACCCCGAGGACAACCATGTCATTTCAAGGCGGAGGAGCGAAGTATCGTGCGCTGTGTTAGTTATTAGGTATTTCCGAAGATCCAATACGAGTTTGTGATTGGTTGTGCTGTGTCAAATGGAACGGTAGTGGTGAAAGTAGTAATGCGAGAGACCGATTATTCCTGAATGATACATGCTTACACAGTCAAAACAAAACACACAATCTGTACTCATATACTAGTAAATGTAAATATCGTTACCGCCTTAACTGAATTGCAACCACGTGTGTTATGGTGTTCTTCCTGTCATTGAGGAGCGCTTCATGTCATCACTTTGGAAAGATCCGCTAACCGAATAAAACAAGTTTATCGTAATGCAAAGTTTCCTAATTTATTTGAGAAGAGAGAGAGAGAGAGAGAGAGAGAGAGAGAGAGAGAGAGAGAGAGAGAGAGAGAGAGAGAGAGAGAGAGATGAAAAAAAAATTCTGAAATGTGAAACAAATAGGAGTGCTTTAGTTTTCATATGAAGAAGAGAGACAAGACGGCCGATACAGTGAAAAAAACAACAGTTATCTGAGATGCATGTTCGTTTTTGTATTTTTCGTGACAACCTCCTCCACTGTAGTATTTTTATGATTACTGCCGAAATGGGCAGTTATCCCGTGGTAGTTTCTATCGTGCGATACTGCAGACGACGGGGAGAAATACGTTCTGTCAAGCCGTTAGCAATTACCGACGTCAGGTGGAAAGAGTTGTGACACCTGAACCTACCAGCTCTGTTTTTATTATATATATATTTTTTTTTTTTCGGAGCAGCAACGACTCCAATTCACTTTTTTTTCGTGCAGTGTCAGCCACAAGGTCGCGGCCACAGGTGCTTCATTTTGTGCACGACGCCAAGGACTCCCTTGTCTCGGCCAGTTTTAATTATGGACTTCATGCGAATTAGATTTAAATAGAGTGAATTGGTGACAACTATTATTTTTTTTCGGAAAATATTCCACTATTCTCATAATACAAGAGAGAGAGAGAGAGAGAGAGAGAGAGAGAGAGAGAGAGACTAAGTGTGTGTGTGTGTGTGTGTGTGTGTGTGTGTGTGTGTGTGTGTGTGTGTGTGTGTGCGCGCGCGCGCAGTGCAATATACCGTATAACTTGAAAGCAGTAATGGCCTGCGACCAATATCCAGTTATTGCACCGTGGCATTTTTGGAAGGAGCTCCAGAAAAGTCCACCCTTGTAACTCTGATAATGACTGTGGCATTTTTCATGAGTGAGGAGTGTTGTAAAGGTGTGATGCTGATATAATCTTTGATAACCTTTAGACTTGGCTGATGGAACGCGCTCACCTCCTCCTCCTATTAGGTCCACAGACTTTATAGATTTTTTTTTATATTGGAGATGTTAATATAATGATAAAGTACAAAACTGAAGACACTGCACATGCGAAACACACACACACACACACACACACACACACACACACACACACACACACACACACACACACACACACACACACACACACACACACACACACACACACACACACACACACGTTTCTGAAGTAATTCCGATTTTACACTTTGTGTTTGTTAATGCTGAGTAAATTCCATAGTGGAAATATGGGCTTGTTGTTAGATAAACCACTCACCTGTGGCCCGCACCCTGGCAGACAGCCGCAGCAGGTGGTCAGCGCGGGTGTTCTCAGGAACCGTCACCTCATACTCCGGCTGCTGGAACTCCACCGGGTCGCTGCCCACCAGCTTGGTGACTGTGAGGAAGAAAGGAAATGTTACCGCTGTTACATGTTCTTTATTTTTGCCTAGTAGCTACTCACTTTAACTTGTATCATACTTCACATCCTGTTGACACACACACACACACACACACACACACACACACACACACACACACACACACACACACACACACACACACACACACACACACACACACACACACACACACACACACACACACACACACACACACACACACACACACACACACACACACACACACACACACACACACACACACACACACACACACACACACACACACACACACACAGACTAAGCTGAATTTTTACTCTCACTTCGGTATCAAGTCGTCATTATTTTTTACCGATGAAGTCAGTCTTCATTCACAATATGAAAGTCAGTTAAGTCATAAGGGAAAAACAATGTGTAATGCAAGACGCAGATCCTTCAGGGCTGCACCGACAGTGATTCCTGAAACCGTAAGTTGCTTTGGGAAAGTCATCTACTCACCTTTATTCTTTCTGGCCACAGATTGATCGGGATTAGGAGGAGGACGTGCCATTCTTGAAATACGTGAATGTTGTTAAGTGAGCAAAGTAACAGATGATATTCGCGTGGTCTCTTTCATCTCTCTAAAACCTTCCCGCTGACCGACGGGTGAGCGGGAGCGAATGGTGTTCCACATCCCTCACGTCTGCTCTCCAACCTGCATTATCCGTCACGACGCGCTGAAACGCCTTTCATCTCCAAGTGGTTTGATCCATTGGATTGCTCTCTCACGCGCTTACTTCCTCGCATTTGTATTAGCCTGTGCTTCCCTCACCCCCCTCCCTCTCTCTCTCTCTCTCTCTCTCTCTCTCTCTCTCTCTCTCTCTCTCTCTCTCTCTCTCTCTCTCTCTCTCTCTCTCTCTCTCTCTCTCACACACACACACACACACACACACACACACACACACACACACACACACACACACACACACACACACACACACACACACACACACACACACACACACACACACACACACACACACCGGTTAGATACAAAAAGTTTGTTGCTCCAGGCAGGATTGAATACAAGTGAGATTCTACTCTGGAGAAAGTTGTGCTAAGAGGCAAGAGGTAGAGAGGATGAGATGGAAGAAGTTTTGTTAAACCTCTTAATACTTTTACAAACAAATACGT
>NC_087168.1:11564649-11572149 GCF_035594125.1 Scylla paramamosain
AGATGGACCTTACACTGATAGAGAGAGAGAGAGAGAGAGAGAGAGAGAGAGAGAGAGAGAGAGAGAGAGAGAGAGAGAGAGAGAGAGAGAGAATCTTTACCAGCAGGAACTCCGAACAGTTATCTCAGCGACCCATACGCAAACTACAGGCAGTTGTCAGTGCCCGTACATCTGTTGGGGGAGGGTTGATGGCTGATTTTGACAAGTTTTTGAGAATTTCCTTTTCTTTTGTCTGCGCGTCAGCCGACAGAAACTTCATTCTTCTACCTTGTACCGTTTTCGTTACGTCAGAACCTATTTTGGCTGATGTGTTCCAGACGCTGTGCTGGGGCTGACACGCAACACTTTTGGGAGCATCAAGAGCCTCGGTCCCTGCGGGAGTTAAGCTGTGGATTCTTTAAACATTAGGAAACATTTCAGCTAATATTAATCTTATTTTCGTTTCTATTTGAGTAGTATTAAAACTGTCATAACTGTTGGAGATGCGTGAGTAATTGTAATATCCGTAGCAGGAAATGTCATGAATGTTCATATATCAGCTTTATTTTGTGTGCCTTATGATAAGTAGCTGGTGTTGATGAGTGACTCATGCAGCAGTACCTGACGGATACCAGTGCTTTATTACGATGTGTACTTTTTTTTATGATGAAACTCAGCTAGCGTGTGTATATCATAGTCTATTATCATATTCCCGTACTGGTCGCCTGTGAGAGCAATACGTGGTGCGTGGCGAGGTAAGGTTGTAATTTTATGAGAGCGCCGATAGCGTCAATGAAGTGTTCCCGATAATCCTTCACTATGGTTACTGTTACGTGTGTATCGATTGCAGAACTGTTTGATGGCGGATGCTGCTGTGTTGTGTGAGGCAATGTTACTGCGTATCTAGGCCTGTGTACAATTAATCCAGACTGTATCATAAGTGCTAAATTGCCAGGAACCTTCCATTCTCGAAACAATGCAATGATTACAATAATGCTGGTGTCATTATTGCCATGTTATATCGTATTGATTTCCTCTGCTGCTGCTGTAGTTGCTCAGTAGTCGAATGACAACTAACCGTCTTTGCTCCTGTGCAGAAAACTGTGTCCTTTCTTTGTTCTCATGTCCAGATGGTCAGCAGATCAAAGTTCAGATTGAGAGAAAACGCTGAACACAGTGTAGGTGAGTGATCGTGTGTGTGTGTGTGTGTGTGTGTGTGTGTGTGTGTGTGTTAGTATGATGTCTTAGTGCACGCAAATACATAATCGTATCGTTTGCTTATTTCAGGAGATATTTTTCATACTTTGCCAGAAAATGATTACCTGTATAGCACCTAATGGTGAGTGCCATCATAAAAAAAAAAAAAATGAGCGTGACCTCAATTTCTTGCAGCCAAGTTAATAAATCCTAGCAGCATGCCGTGGAGTCTGTTGACTGTGATCTCGCAAATGTTCTGTCATTATTGGTCGTAAGGTATTGGAAAAATCCATGCAATCATAATTAAAGACTTAGAGCTTGAATAAGATAACGACACTTTGTTCTTGGTCTTAGGCACAGTGCCCAGGACTAAAATGTGCTCCATGAAGAGAATGCAGTGCAGCACTTTGTGTCACCCAAATTAAGTAGACGTGGTAGCAGAAGTGGCGGTAATATGCAAAGGAGGCCAATCTGTGTGTGTGTATGTGTGTGTGTGTGTGTGTGTGTGTGTGTGTGTGTGTGTGTGTGTGTGTGTGTGTGTGTGTGTGTGTGTGTGTGTGTGTGTGTGTGTGTGTGTGTGTGCTATGGTAAATAAATCTGTCTATCTATCTATCTATCTGCCTATCTGTGTGTTCTGAACAGGACGTAAATAAAGGAGGATATTGTACGTTTGGGTACATTTTCGGAAAACTTTCACAAACTGAATGTGTCCTTCCTCGCAGGTTCTCGCCACACTAAACTTTAATTGCGGAACTCCTTTTATTGGTTTCTTTGTATTATTATATCAATACACCTCCGCAGCTAAGCTGGCCATAATTTTTGTGCCCTTAATCAATCTTCGAGAGACATTAAAACTCTTACATGAACAACTGAAGTATTAAGTAATTCAAATAAGGTTATCGGTATGACAGATATATTGTGGGAAAACTGATGTTAATTTATGTGGTCAATGGTAAGCGTGCTGACCTTTTAAATACGAGTATGTTACGAAGTTCTCGAATGATCTCAAATTAATCTTGTAGTTGTGTTACTCCTCATTACTCAGGAGTGTGAGAACTTAAGAAAACAGCTGTTTTCGTGTACCATTATTTACTACGCACACACACACACACACACACACACACACACACACACACACACACACACACACACACACACACACACACACACACACACACACACACACACACACACACACACACACACTCTCTCTCTCTCTCTCTCTCTCTCTCTCTCTCTCTCTCTCTCTCTCTCTCTCTCTCTCTCTCTCTCTCTCTCTCTCTCTCTCTCTTAGGCAACAGTCCATTAGTATCAGTCTTTTGTTCAAATTATCAATTTCTACCTACCTCTCTTGAGACGGGCATAAAATGCTGGAGCTTCTCGCCGCGTTGCCACCTTTCTTGCATGTTCGATTAAATGTCATATTATTGTGAAATAAGAATGCATTTCCTCTCGCAGGATTGTTGTTGTTATTAATCTTTAAAGTATCTTTATCGCTCCAAATTAAATACGATTTCTGGAATCTCGTCTGGTGTCATTTGTTTGATGAGAATCTGATGGTTCTTCCTCATTTAGGCATATCTGAGTCGCATAAGATTACCCGCTGTAAAGTTTGTCACAGTTCTGTTCATTCTGAAGTTAGCAGAAACTGAAGTGTGTGTCTTTACCCATCAGGCTGAGGAGGCCCTGGTTCAAGTAATTGTTGAAGCTTTGATGTGGACGTTGTTCTTTGTACCTACGTTTGTTTATTATTTTTAATTTTCATTAGTTTGTTGAATTATGAACATTCTTATTAACTGCCATTTATGATTATTTTCTATAACTGAATTCTTATTTAATGAGAACTGTTGTGATACATTTGCTATTATTTTGTGATAAACATTCAGTTGAACATTATCCCTAGTGATGTTATTTTTTTATTTATTTATTTTTTTTTTCGAAACAAGAATGTTTGGTTTATATAGGATTATATAGATTAACAAAACGACAACAGATATTTTTGGTCCTTCATTGGCTGGTGCATTATGACATGTGCTGCATCACTGGCAGCAAGCAGTGTGCTGCATCATTGGGTTTAGACGTTGGCCGCGCTAGATTTTGATGTCTGTTAATCATACCGTGTCAGACGATTGTGTCCGTTCCCGTGAATCCCATGGAATTGTGGCACGAGCCAGTCTATTCCATTTATTAAATCACCGAAAGAGAAGTGGATATATATTCTGGCTTTTGACAGACTCTTCTATAGACCTCTCTCTCCTCAGCTGCCTGTTATTAAGATACTGACTTGGGTGTTCGGTGTGATGTGGTTATGGATGCGAGCCGAAACTCTTGAGCGTAATGAATAAAAAAAAGTCACTAAGAACATTTCCAATGAAAATGTAGTAGTAGTAGTAGTAGTAGTAGTAGTAGTAGTAGTAGTAGTAGTAGTAGTAGTAGCATTAGTAGTAGTAGTAGTAGCAGCAGCAACAGCATTAGTAGTACTAGTAGTAGTAGTAGTAGTAGTAGTAGTAGTAGTATATATATATATATATATATATATATATATATATATATATATATATATATATATATATATATATATATATATATATATATATATATATATATATATATATATATATATATATATATATATATATATATATATATATATATATATATATATATATATATATATAGCTAAAACAGCTTATATGAAGCTAGGCGTTCTGAGTCGTCTCTGTCAGTTTTCTCACACCCCCAGCTGCTAACTCCGTACAAGGGCGTTATCCATTCATGTATGGAGTATATTTCACATGTATGAGGGGGTTCCACTCATACCGTTCTTCTAGACAGGATGGAATCAAAAATTTTTCGTCTCATCAACTCCTTTCTTCTAACTGACTGTCGTCAGCCTCTTTCTCGTCACCCCAGTGTTGTATCTCTTGCTATCCTCTACTGCTATTTTCATGGTAACTGCGCTTCTCATCTTACTAACTGCATGCCTCCCCTCCTCCCGCGGCCTCGCTGCACAAAACTTTCTTCTTTCTTCATCCCTATTCTGTCCACCTCCCTAATGCAAGAGTCAACCGGTATTCTCAATCATTCATCCCTTTCTTTGGTAAACTCTAGAACTCTCTGCCTGCTTCTGTATTTCCACCTCCTTATGACTTGAATTCCTTCAAGAGGGAGATTTCAAGACCTTCAGTTTTTGATGACTCTCTTGACACCTCTTTTGGGACTGTGGCACCTCAGTGGGATTTTTTTTTTTACCCTCTTACTTAAAAAAAAATAAATAAATAAAAAAAAAAAAATATATATATATATATATATATATATATATATATATATATATATATATATATATATATATATATATATATATATATATATATATATATATATATGCACACACACACACGAGACACTCAGCGGCACAGACCGTTGAAGTGGGCGCGGATATAATAGTCAATTAAGATTAAACATAAAACTGTAGAAAGGTAAAGAAGAAAATATGCCGTTAAAGGAGATGATAGAAATTTGCAAGGAGGAGGAAGAGGAAGGAATAAATATAGAGGAACAGAAAGAAGATAATGTATAATAGGAAAATGTTGAAGAGGAGGAGGCGGTGCTGATGGTGGTGGAGCAGAAGGTGGAGGAGAAGAAAGAGGAGGATAAATAGAGCATTCTTAGCAGTAGCCAATGCTCACCACTCGCCATCTTCTGAGAATATATTAAACAAAACACACTCGCATAATTTTGTCTCCAGGGAATTCCACAGCCCGAGGAGCTCTTAGACATAATTACTTACCACATAAACTTAATTATTTCTCCCCAGCAAGGAAGATCAACACTCACCAGACGAACACACACACACACACACACACACACACACACACACACACAAACACACACACACAACTCTTTGCTGGAAACATCATAAATCACTATAATGACTTGTTTTTGCAATGTGAATGTGTGGGGATGGGTGTTTGGCTTTGCGTGTGAATTTGTCTTTTTGTCATTTTATCTATTTGAGTGCTTTTGTTTCTTTGGTTGGCCTTCTCTACCGATCTGTCCGTCTGTCTTCCTTTGTGCCGCCTCACACACTGGTTTTCTTCTATACTCGCAACAGTTTATTGACAACGTTGCCGCAGCGCCCGAGACCACCATTGAATTTAATCTTATAACTGCGCAATAAATTTCTTGTTGATGGCATAGACTTAATCTACTTTTATGAAAGCAGCATTCCCCATCAGGTAAATTAATTACCTTCTTAGAATGTCAAGGGACGTAGATGAATAATTTCCCTATGGGAATCCTGATTGATGATTGCCGTCTGTATGTGTGTGTGTGTATATATATATATATATATATATATATATATATATATATATATATATATATATATATATATATATATATATATACAGAGAGAGAGAGAGAGAGAGAGAGAGAGAGAGAGAGAGAGAGAGAGAGAGAGAGAGAGAGAGAGAGAGAGAGAGAGAGAGAGAGAGAGAGAGAGAGAGAGAGAGAGAGAGAGAGAGAGAGAGAGAGAGAGAGAGAGAGAAAAAAAAATGTTGATTTGCTGATATAGTAATCCTCTTGCAAATTCTATAATGAAAACATTATAATAATTCATGTAATACGCATGTCCTATCTTATTATGTCCATGTGAGGAAAATCCCTCACTGTGGTGATGGGTCTGGCGCCTCAGGCTGCAGCCAGGGGCTGGAAACATTCCCTGCGTTTTATGTATAAAGATAAAAGATGATATAACGTAATTTCATAAATGCGATAAAAATGGCGTTCTCATGATTTGAATAGACGCGTGAAAAAAAAAAAAATTGTGCGATAAATTTATGACACATGAAGCACGAGCATTGCTGCTGTGGACGGTGATAAAAATTTCAGGAAATTGCATTAGGCTTCATTGCCATCAGCTAATGTAAAAACACTGAAATATTCCTAATCCAGATACATAGAAGCCGTGTATATATATATATATATATATATATATATATATATATATATATATATATATATATATATATATATATATATATATATATATATATATATATATATATATATATATATATATATATATATATATATATATATATATATATATATATATATATATATATATATACACCATGGAATTGAAAAAGCTTCCTAGCTTCAGGAAAATTAAAATACAGGAGGACCAATTCATAATTATTTTATTCAGTATAATTACCTTACAATCACACACTTTTACAGCAGCTTTTTAGTTCTTATAAACCGTATAGAAAGGGACGATTGGGCCTCCAACCATGCCTCCGTGTCGGTAATCACTTCCAAGTTGGATCAAAGTTTCTTTACCTTAAGGTGTTTCTTTAACTGCGGTAAGCTGTTTCATTCGGAAGCCAAATCTGAAGATAGTGTTAAGTACTCCTGTTCGAAGCCAAGGTAGCGACGTTCTTGTAGAGTGTGTGCTGGTGCATTGTTCTGCATAGACAGGACATCACGTGGCAGGGGCTTCCTGCGGCATTTATGTTTCAAAGCTTTACGGTGATGATGCGATCCTTCGGCAGGTATATCATGATGGGTACAAATATTCTGTCTTTGTTTCAGAGATGTAAAGCCAGGATCTTTCCTGCTGAACTGACTTTGTAACGTTTTGGGGCGTGGCAAGCCGCTATGGCGCCACTCTAACGACTACTGATTTATCGTAAGGCTTTCATCCACAGCGACTAACCGGACCATGAAAGACGCCCCCTCCCCCACCCCTCTCTCTCTCTCTCTCTCTCTCTCTCTCTCTCTCTCTCTCTCTCTCTCTCTCTCTCTCTCTCTCTCTCTCTCTCTCTCTCTCTCTCTCTCTCTCTCTCTCTCTCTCTCTCTCTCTCTCTCTCTCTGTAAACTATTCTAGTCACCTTTGAAGTCACTCTGATGCGCTTCTGATTTGCGTTCAGGAATCTCGACTTCCACTTTGCTGACAGCTTTCTGATGTCCAGAATTTTGTGGATGACGGGACGGCCTGAGCCTGGGCTGTGAATTCTGGCTGAAATGTAGCAATCGTCGAGAATCATGACGTGCACAGAGTAGACTTTTTCTTTCTTAGTCGCGGAATTTGGTCGTCCCGCCTGCGGTTCACCCTTGACCTCCAAATGATCAGGTTTTCACCGCGGAGTGTGACGAGAGGCATCCCTCAAGAGTTCCTTCATCTCGTCGTGGATTTCAGCCGTTCGCATACTCTTCAGTTTTTCCAGAGTTCGAAGTAGAGGCTGCCATCAGCCATGACACTTGTCGAAAATATGTTAAACTATACATCATAATGCGCATTGTCGCTCTTATAGGTGT
>NC_087168.1:11582149-11587149 GCF_035594125.1 Scylla paramamosain
AGTATGTGAAGGATCGGGACACTCATATTACTGAAGTAAAGCGAGAGAACGGAAAGTCTTTTTTTCTCATTTATTTTTTTTACTGAGATACCACGCAATATATCGCTTTCACCGTTTGTTTGTGCATTCACTTCCACTTTTATCTCCTTTGTTCCACGAAACTCGTGGGAGAGAGAGGAATAGGTGAAAAATCCTTCGTGTTGTGGTTTTCTCTTCCACTTTCCATCTGCGATTAGAAACATTCATTCGTGTCGGCCGTGCTGGTTAATCTGCAGGAAGATACCACGTCAAAGTTACGTAAAGGACTTAAAAGTTGCTCTAATAAAAAAGTTTGCTCTCTATATTGAATAGAAAGTAATATTGTAAGACAGTGAATTCCTTTTATAAAGTTTAGTAATTGAATAAAAGGAATACCCACGCCTTGCTGCCGCGAGTTATGGTTGCACAAATGGTTAGATAGAACAGGTGAACTTTTCCATGTAAAAGGTTTTTCCTCGGTGTTGTCATCAATTTCTTTGCCCTTTTTAATTCTGAATTAATTTAAATTTGTGTAAGATGCTGTGTTAACTTGGTTACTAAAAGATAGTATTTTTATGGAGAAAAGTTCAACAGTTTATTTATTCAGCTTAATTCATCCAAACAACAAACACGATGTCTGGCTCCAACTGCGGCCATACACTCAGTATTGGGGTTGTATATGACGGTGCGGGTGGTTTATGGGAAAATATGTGGAGTGTGTTAGGTCTCGCTGCACCGACACAGCGTGCCACAGAATAAAGAAGAGTTAGGGCTTCCCATGGATTACAGTATTTGACAGTGAAAACTGAGTTTAATGTATATGATGCAAGTTATGTCATGACAGTAATTTCAGCATAAATAATCTGGACTTTGATAGAAAACAAAGAATATGTACATGTCGAATTTATTTGTTCTTCCTCTTTTGTACTTGAATATATTTTTAGAAATTATATTTCTCCGGCTTCCCCTTGACACGTAAAACTAGAGGAAGATACACACGCCGTCCACCGGGAGCTGCTTCCTTCCACGCTCACTGGCGACTCGTTAGCGTCCTCGTTAATTCACGGCTAACGCTCACACTTTTTTTTCAATTGACTATTACGTCAACATTTTTGAAGAACGCATGCAAGAAGATAAAAATCCCGTTATTGCTGCTTCGTAGATCGGAACAAAATAAATCACATTTTAGGAGGTAGCGTGGCTTCGTTAGAGGGAGAGAAGGAAATACATATAAAAGTACGGAAAAGTTTATCATCTGCCTTATCATAGAAAAGTTAAGCATGAAAGCATGGCATCAATCATACATAAAGAGCTTACACAGCATAGGCATAAGATCGTTCACCCTTAATTGTAAAGGAAATTTGCAGTCATATCAAACAAGTGAGATGGATTTTGTGGCCAAGTATTGACGTATAGAGGTAGTGAAAGCTTCCCTGGTGAGCTGCCACTTGTTGTAATAAAAAGAAATTATATATATATATATATATATATATATATATATATATATATATATATATATATATATATATATATATATATATATATATATATATATATATATATATATATATATATATATATATATATATATATATATATATATATATATATATATCAGTAGACATAATCTTATTATGTGCACATAGTTCAATTGCTATGAACATTTGTCTTTTCATTTTTTGTTTTGTTTTTCTGGGAACTAAAAGTTTTCAATAATTGCTCTAAATCTCGCCATATTCCATTTGAACAAATTAGGCATTCTAAAAACTTGGAGAGCCATGAAGAGTATTTACTGCGTCACAGTTGGTGCTCAATGCTACGTTGAATTTAATATACAGTAATTGGTGATATTACCAGTTTGAAAACGATGACCTCTTTTCAGTCCCAGATTCTATTCCCATGGGCCTGGGGAGAGAAAGTTGATTGTCTCAATAAACATCAGGGATTGCCCAGGGACAGGGGGAGGACAGCCGTTGGAGAGTATAGAGGTGAAGCTGGGAATATTGGTGTATAATTATGGGTCACTCTACTCTCAGTTTGCACAGCTTAAGGTAAGCGAGAGTTGAGAAGAGTATCAAAAGATTGGCCTCTGTCATTTATAGGTAGAAGGATTGATTACATATTAATCTACTCTACATTATATGCTTGTGGAAAAAAAAAAAAAAGACAATAGAGTCAGTTAAGCAGATTGAGTACTTGAAGCTCAGCGGGGGCATCTGTTGGTGTGAGGAGCTAAATAAATGTGCGGGGACGCTCCTCGACCATCTAAATGTTTCCTCTGTTGTGTCCGCCGCGGTCGTGTCCAGCGGTGGGTGGCTTTCTGTGGTACGGCATTCCATCAGAGTTGCATGGGGATGCCCTCGTCCTTGTGGCGCCACAGTTGCATTATGCCTCGATAAATGAGAGAGGAAGGGACAAAGGTTGAATGATGAATGAATACCGTGCCAGAGGAGAGAAGCTTTATTTCTACGGAATGTTGAAGTGGAAAAGAAAGAACGGATTATAATCGAAGAGAGAGAATGGAACGATTGATTTGATGTAGACTGTGAACGTGGAAGTGAGTTGAGAAGGGAAAGGAAGTAATTTCTGCAAGAGTTGGAAGGATATCACCAAAGGGATGGTGAATCTGAAACACCAAAAGATACAACAACTAACTTGTTTTCTGGTACATTCAGTCAGATGTCGATTAACCTGCCGTATTCACACTCTGTGTTTCACATTTTCCCTCAGCCTTAAGTGTCCTGATCTGGTGAGAAATTTGTAACTCTACAGTAGAGAATTAGGCATCTGATCGGACTCAGGGCATCTGATCGGACTGAGGGCTAAACACAATGGAAAGTCGATGGACTTCTGACTATCACCAATCATAATGGAGGTTTGCATTGCTCTCAAACGCCTCCGAATTTACTATATGATTCATGCGCTAAGTTAAACAAAAAACATAAGTAACAGTGTGGGGAAATCCATTTCAACGATTCACCACTCGTTACTATGGCGCCACTGTTTGGTTGGACAAGCATAAACTTTTTTTTTATTATTGGGTGTGTTAGCTATTCGTCCTACTCCTCCGCCGCTACCGTGGTGCTTCGTTCCCCAAAGAAACGGGGGCGCAGACTGCAGCCAGCCTTTATCTGGCTTGCATGTCTTGTCCCTGCAGTGCTGCCTACTTAACCGTCTGTTCTCGCCACGGCAGCCCCTGGGCCCTGTGTGTGCTGCTCATCACCGCCTTTCTCCAGCTGCAGTGGGGCGCATCATCAGTCTTCTCTCGATGCGTGTTGTACTTCATCACCCTCCTCTAGCTGCGAAGTGACGCCGCCACCCCTGCCTCTTCTTTCCTCCTGCTGCGGTGTGAATAACCATCACTCTTCTCCGACTGTGATGTGAGCCACCGCCATCCTTATTCAGCTGTTGTGTGAGCAGCTGCTACTGTTCTCTTGCCCAGTGTGGGTCACAGTCACTTTCCCTTATCTGTGTCACACCAAGGGAATTTCAACACGGTATCAGCTTTTCAAACATTGTGTTCACGTGCATTCATTGTACTGGTTGCTTCTCGTGAATTTTATGTTTCCGCTATATCCAACCCATCGTTTTGGAGAAAATCGTTTTTGGTTCTGGGACAGCCAGCTTCTACGCAAGGAACACCAAGAAAGTGGGCAAGTTATCTGAATTCGTAATGCCTCTCTCTCTCTCTCTCTCTCTCTCTCTCTCTCTCTCTCTCTCTCTCTCTCTCTCTCTCTCTCTCTCTCTCTCTCTCTCTCTCTCTCTCTCTCTCTCTCTCGCTCTCTCTCTCTCTCCTCTCTCTCTCTCTCTCTCTCTCTCTCTCTCTCTCTCTCTCTCTCTCTTCTCTCTCTCTCTCTCTCTCTCTCTCTCTCTCTCTCTCTCTCTCTCTCTCTCTCTCTCTCTCTCTCTCTCTCCTCTCTCTCTCTCTCTCTCTCTCTCTCTTAGGCCTAGCAGTCTGGCCACACCACTCACTCCCTTGCGCTGTCATTATTACACTACAGTAGCTTTGAATAGAGGAAGGCTGACGTCTCTTATGCTGTATTAAACAGTGTAGTCTAGAACATCGTAAGAACCAAAACGTCTGTCAATGTTTATTCTTCCTTTGTACTCATTTATGTTCCTTTATTTAGCCTTCACAATAAGCCTGCTCACTTTCTATACTTAAACTACTCTTTATGAAACTTCATCTAACCGTTTCAGTACTTACACATAACATTCCATTCGTCTCCTATTTTTCTACTCACTTTTACTCATTGATTCTTTCTCTCTTCATTCCGCGAGGTCGTTCCTTCCTTTTGATTGCTTGAGTAAGCAGAGAAAGGCAGCACTGGTAAATGACTTCGACTTACATCATAATAAAATATTTTATTTCTGCTTCAGTAAAATGTCTGCTATGTTCAACTGAAGATATCCTACCGGCGACTAAAATTAAAATGTGGAATGACTCGCCGGAAAGAAAAAAGAGAAGCCGGTACTTTTTTTTTTTTTTTTCGAAACTTAGCCTTTACCGGCAATGAAGAAAATGCTTCACGGAAGTTATTCCTAACTTACATTTTTTCTTCTGCATTTGCAAGACTTCGTCACTTCTTAATCTCCGTATGTTTGTCGTGACTGTGAACCGAATCAGAGTTAATATCATTTCGTAAAACTATCAACGTTTTTCCTTTCTTCCAATCAAAGTTTATCCCTTCATAATCACTTCCGACTTTGTTTAATGTTAAAAATCAACACCCGCATTGCGAAAAAACGAGTCAAAAGACCAATTAGTACTTGATACTTTGTTTCTCCCAAAGCTTCGTCGCATCATTAAATTGGAAGGGAAGCCCCAGAGTCATTAATACTTATCTTTCTCTCATCAGTGGACGAGTCACTGTGAATATAAAATCGCTAAAAAAAAAAAAAAAGACATGAGTCTTTCAACTTTTAACTGTTCTATGTGTTTTGTTTTCGTACTTTTTACACCTTATAACATCTAAGAGAAC
>NC_087168.1:11594649-11622149 GCF_035594125.1 Scylla paramamosain
AATATATCATTCTTTTCCCTCCAATTTCCACAAATGGTTCACAAGAAAGCATGTGAATTATACATTTGTTTCTATTCCGTCAGTTTCATTTACAGTATTCCATGTTATGAATAAGTGAGTGAGGGGAGCATTGCAACAGATGGCCTATAAATTAAACACGAACAGTAATAATATGTTCACCTGGATTATACAAACACGGTAGCTACCCTCTTGTCCAGCACCGTGACCTCTCTCTCTCTCTCTCTCTCTCTCTCTCTCTCTCTCTCTCTCTCTCTCTCTCTCTCTCTCTCTCTCTCTCTCTCTCTCTCTCTCTCTCTCTCTCTCTCGTGCTCAGCCTACACACAGTCCTTGCAAATCCTTCTAAGCAGTCCTATAAGCCTCGCTATGGAGTGGTCAGCGTTAAGAGTTTAGCGACAAGTGCAGCGTAGCGATAAAATGCAAACGTAAAAAGCAAGAAAATATTGCTGCACTTCTTTATTTCGTCCCTCTGGTACATTCCCAGAACCTTCACAAAAAGAAAACACGGAATGTACACGCTATAAAAAATACTGGAGTAAACGAAAAAGAAGATCCAAATACCAGACCAGGAAACACGACGAAATAATTGTTTACTCCGGTGTCACAGGTCTGGAGTCTGCGCAGGAGGGGTCTGGAGGAAAGCCGTGCGGTGGTGTGCTGCTCTACGCGGAGAGGGGAAAGGATCAGAAGAGAGGAGGGAGGCTTCAGATGTGGTCAGGGGAGCTGGTGGCCCCCTGGATAAACTATTATGGAGGGGATGGATGGGCGAGTGGTGGGACAGGTGGCCGGCATTACGCACCCTGGTGGACACTGGTGGAGGTTTTGTACCAGTGGTGGTGTTTCTTTTTTTTTGTGTGTGTGTGTTGTATTGTATTGTATTGTACAATACTTTCTCCTTGTTTTGTGTTGTTGCAAGCGCCTTGTGTGTATGTGTGTGTGTGTGTGTGTGTGTGTGTGTGTGTGTGTGTGTTTGTTGTGTAGTATTGTATTGTATATTTCTTTTTGTTTTGTGTTGTTTTAAGGTATGTGTTAGAAGTGTGTGTGTGTGTGTGTGTGTGTGTGTGTGTGTGTGTGTGTGTGTGTGTGTGTGTGTGTGTGTGTGTGTGTGTGTGTGCGTGCGAGCGCGCGTCTTTATAGTTTGAGTGTAGCGTCGGGAAGATTGAGATACCGGACGAGGGAGGCAGCAGAGCAATGAAGGGGCTGCCATAGGCCGGGGAGGCGCAAGCAACGCCACACTGAAACTTTAAAGTGCTGATGGGACACGTGCAGCTTAAAGGTAGAGAGCGCTGAGGGCAGGTCGTGCTACCTGATCCCTCCCTAGATTAAATAAACGGGGTAGCAAGGGGATTATTCTCAGCTAGTATTTCGCGTTTCTATTATAATGTACAAACTAATCGTATTACCGTGGCCTCCAATAAGGCAGGCAGGGGAACCTGACTTTAATGTGATATTTATTTCCTACATGCATTTTCTCCATCATTAATTATGTATTCAGAAGGGATATACAAATGTTTTTAGACCTGTCGGTAAAAAACATGTTTTCCACTATAAGTACTCCCAGAACAATTCATTCTTCTTAATTTTTGAAGAATTCCTAGGTTCAGCTTTATTTTAGATATAGTTTCACGGGCAAATTAAAATTCCATTAATGCGATAAGTACCAGTTTTTGTTTTTTTTTCAAGCAGAGGTTTCGCAGTAATTTGGCCCTTTCATATCCACGAGGATCCAGACTACAGGACTATTCCAATACCTCCTCATTCATCAAATAAAATGTAATACTCAAAATCAAATAAAACTCAATATGGCATTCCCTTACGTAATATTTGTTTACTTATAATCATGAGAATATGTAGATGTAAATGCCACTAAGCTTGTCATGAGACTGATCCTTTTCATCATGACCACAGCCAATGTAATTCTCATTTACATATTTAATGACAAGTGTGTTTGTATTTCACACCTGTGTTTTCTTTTCAACTAGTGTAGATAATGCAGCTCTCTGCCTCTATCTCTTTCCATCACGAACAGCAAAAAAAAAAAAAAAAAAAAAAAAGATAAATAAATAAATAAATAAATAAATAAATATAAATAAATAGATAAATAAATAAAATAAAATAAATGAGTAAATAAACAAATAAATGACCCCGAGTTCAGGAAAAAAATTCATTTGCATTGAGGCATTGGTAGTATATGTTTATTTACTCTTCCTATCTTACCGCTAATCTATTAATTGCACTGCAGTTAATTTGATCCAATATTCTGAACTACAAGTAAAGATAATATTGCCAGTGCATATGCACCCAATATACACACACACACACACACACACACACACACACACACACACACACACACACAAAGAGAGAGAGAGAGAGAGAGAGAGAGAGAGAGAGAGAGAGAGAGAGAGAGAGAGAGAGAGAGAGAGAGAGAGAGAGAGAGAGAATGTATTACGTAATTACATCAAAGGAGGTGGAGGCTTTGATAATAGAGGCACCAGATAAGAATGTAATGCACCACTTCGCCGATAATTTGGAATTCGGAGGTGAGTTAAGAGAAGAGAAGAGACGATTTAATGAGAAGAATAGTTTTGAACCCCTCAAGATGTAAACGTATGCTGAGAGCCATTCCACACATTCCTCCTGAAACTCTCCTTCCTCATTCACCATAAGAGAGAGCGAATCAGGTGTATGTACGAATCAGGTGTGTACGAATCAGGTGAATTTCAAGGCGAGACTCATTTATCTGTATTTGCCACTTAATTATCATGGAAATTGCTAATGGTGGAAATGAACAGGGACTGAAAAAAAAAAAAGCTGTCTTATGAGAAATCTTGTGTGTTCTTTCATGATTTTTCCTCTACTTCGGCATGTTGAAGTTAAGTAAATCTTGTCTTCATAATGTGTGTTCCTGTGGGTCTTTTATCTACTTTCTATTACTTCTTAAAATTACTAATGCGTTTATTCATAAGCGCGTCGTTTATCTTGAAATGGAGCTTTTTTTTTATACGCTATTTTCGCCCAGTTTAAGATTATGAGAATGTATCGTTCTTTCTTGTCAAGGACGATTTCTTGTTGTTGGCGAAATTTTTTTATTTTCAGTATCATTCCGACTTTCTGCTCCTGCCAGTCAGACCTGAGAGAAATGCTTAGGAATCAGTCTTGTAAATCTTTAAAACTGGAAAGAATGTAGAATCTAAAAAAAATTCGGCTTTTACGTTTACCTCAGTGTTTCCTTCCAGGAGAAACAGATTGAGCGATTGAATAGATGTTAGCTGGGGAGGAAGGAGGCGGTGGTCGTGAAGCAGCCAAGAGTGTTTGTTCGATCCTGTTGCTCTTGATGTACTGAATTGTGTCTATTTGCATTCCTGTCATGAACACTCGCCGATAACTGCAAACGATGCCGCCTTTCTTAGTCAAAACTGTTATTGTAAGGAAAGACTTTGATATCACAAACAGTTATCGATGATTCACATATTCACAGATACTTATGGAAATGTTGCATCCCAAAGTGTATATATTTTTGTTGTATGTCTTCTAATAAAGCCTGAATATTTTGTGGTATCATAACATAATTTAAGAGAAGTAATGGTAATCTAATCTAACATCATAATATTTGTCGAAATCAAGTTATTCACATTTAAGGAAATATTACTGTTGGCAATGACACCGTCGATCTGCACTTACATTAACTGGCAGGGACGGACAGAAATATCGGGAATATATTTCTTGACAGTTTGGAGATTGGAGAAAAATGTTGGGGAGCACAGTGTGAGGGCCAACCCGCTGACGGCTGATCCTCGCATGCCAGTCATCGTCTACTTCATTTTGAAACCCGAGACTTGCAATGGTTGTTTAATAAAATTTTTATTTATTTATTTTACTCTTCTTTTGTTGAGAGAATCCTCTTCAGAAAATGTAATGACCCAGTTGTAATTTTAGGGTGTGGTTTACTAGATCGACATTCGCCTCATACATTATGTTTGTGTCAAAGTGCAGTCTTCCTTTAATGTAAATAACGCGCCAATCTAATGAGGCAGTTACATGTTAATTCTGTACTTTTTCATATTTCTGTCTCTTGGTCTTATCTGTGTGTGTGTGAGTGTGTGTGTGTGTGTGTGTGTGTGTGTGTGTGTGTGTGTGTGTGTGTGTGTGTGTGTGTGTGTGTGTGTGTGTGTGTGTGTGTTTATCTCTTTCTGTCTATCTCTCTATTTATCTATATCTACCTATCTATCCATTTATCTGTTTATCTGTTTATTTATCAGTCTTTCTGCTTATTTATCTATCTATCTACTCGTATCTATCCATCTATCTATCTCATATATATATATATATATATATATATATATATATATATATATATATATATATATATATATATATATATATATATATATATATATATATATATATATATATATATATATATATATATATATATATATATATATATATATATATATATATATATATATATATATATATATATATATATATATATATATATATATATCTGCCTATTTATTCATTTATGTATATTTCTGTCTATCTGTTTATCTTTCTGTCTGTCTTTCTGTCTATCTTTCCATTTATCTACCTATCTGCGTAACTGTGTGCCTTCTCGCTTATCTACCTTCCTAATACATCTACTTATTTACCTATCTAAAACTGTCTTACTTTTTCACTGACTTGAAGATCTATCTACCTATCCTTTATCTACTACCTTTGAAAATACAATGAGCACAGTGAAGGACATTATTTTTATTTTTTCTTTCTTTTTCTTTCCAGGAGTAAATTTTAAGATCGCAAAAAAGATGAGTTTGGAGGAAGACGTCGCCTGGATCTTGTAAGTAAATGACTTTTTTTTTTCTCTCTCGCAAGTATGGTGCATAAGTTAGATAGTTCATAACAAAAGCAACAACAACGAGGCGAACCCTCTAGAAGATTACTGTAATATTTAGTTCATATCTCTTGGGTGATGTATATAATTGAAAAAAACACGAAATCTCCATTCCATCTTTTAAGGCAAATCATTTGGAATTCCAAGGTGATGAATAGATAATCTCAGAAATGAAGCGCAACCACTCTGTAAAAATACTCATGTCTTCAACAGGAGATTGAATCGTAAGAAACATATTTTTTCTTCCATTTTTATCCCTTTCATTGCGATATGAAACAATTAACCGCACCAGAAGCATCTACAAGAAAGAAGTGGATTAAAAAGATAAGATTTTGCAGTTCGTAGTCAGTTTAATGACTGGAAGTGGCTGTAGAACAAATAAGGATGTCTCAGAGTGGTTAGTAATTAAGAAAAGATGTTAAAGGAAGAAGATGAAAATAGATTAAAGAGGAGAACTGCATAAAGAGTATTGCGGGGCTGGGCTAATATTCCTAAAAGTATCACGTTCATAAGAATATAGTATTATTCTTTAAACTTATGAGTGTGATGTTGACGATCCACTCAATAGTTCAAAATCATGCCTAGATAACAGCAAATAAGTAGAAGTCTTTTTTTTGTTTTTTATGTCTAGAAATGACCTGTTAATAATAATATTACAATGTATTAATTGCATAGGTTGTATAGGTTTTCTCGCCACCACAATTTAGTGTAATAGTTTTGGTTGCACTTCCGGATATGTTATTGTTTATGTAGCAAGCTTAACCACAAAATCAAATTTATGATATTAACCCTTTCAATGCTAACATGAATATGGCGCTTATGTGAATGAACTTATATGCAGTAACTGCACGCCCTAAAGGGCTTTACTGCATGATTAATATTTTTGTTATCACTGATGTCTTTGGAAGCGATAGAGTTCTAAACTTGCACTACAATCCTTGAAGTGTGAGGAAAGCCAGGCATTACCCGGCGATGGACACAAGGGGCGGGGTTCGTTAACCAATAGCAGCTTTCATTATTACTACGGCGATTCCATAAGCTATTTACTTTACCTGCTACTTTGTTTTTTCATAGCGAGCTGCCAGTTTCCAGCGTGATAGCCTTACCCGTTATTTCACAAACGTTTTCCCTGATGACGCACGACCGTTTCCCCTCCAAAAACAGACATCTAGATGCGAGGGTGGGAAATATACTGTCATAGAGGAGACAGGTGGAAAAGAAAGTTGGTGTATATGCTTTAAAGTTAGTTTAGTGATAGGTTTCTCTTTCCAATATTTTTTTTGTGTGTGTGAAATTTTTTATTTTATTTATATTAATGTTTTTTTCTTTCTTTTATAGGGAAAGTTTAGAGATTCTTTCCCATTTCTGATTTCTATCAGGTAGTGTGTGTGTGTATATATACGAGTATATATATATATATATATATATATATATATATATATATATATATATATATATATATATATATATATATATATATATATATATATATATATATATATATATATATATATATATATATATATATATATATATATATATATATATATATATATATATATATATATATATATATATATATATATATATAGTTAGGAATCGTTTATGAGTTTGTATGGCTTGCATTTTAGGGAGTTTTCTACTTTCGGAATTTTCGATTAAACTGCTCCGTTTCTTGTATTATTTTCTTGCAGATAGTTCTGCATTTCTGACATGATTTATTTACACATATCTCGTTATTTTTTGTTTACTTATTTTTTATTTATTTATTTATTTATTTATTTATTTATTTATTATTTTATTTATTCATTTATTTATTTATTTATTTTTATTTATTTATTTATTTTATTTTTTTTTTTTTTTTGCAAGAGAAAGCTTCCTGCCTTTACGCGTCACATGTTAACGAAAAAGATCACGTGTACCTTGTATTTTATTACATTAAGTATTTTTGCACACGGGCTAGTCAAGATGAAGTTTCATACTTCTTACACAATCTTGTTTTTTTTATTTTTTTTATTTCATGCAATAACGAAGAGAAATGCTTTTTGCTTGTATTCTTATGTATCGTTATTTGCATAGAAGTGGGTTGGATGAACTGCTAATAACTCAGAGGGGCTCCAGGAGCTGGCAGTTGATATTAAGAGGTGGCAAGATTGCTCATATCTTTCTTTAATGGCCAAGAGTAGGATTTGTCAATATCTGGAAAGAAACATGACTAATGGCCAATATCCAAGAGAGAGAGAGAGAGAGAGAGAGAGAGAGAGAGAGAGAGAGAGAGAGAGAGAGAGAGAGAGAGAGAGAGAGAGAGAGAGAGAGAGAGAGATCATTGGCGCACTGTAATGTCTCAATGAATTTTTTGAGTCTGTACAGAAGTGTACGGAATGAAGTACAATGTTGCTTCGAGGTAATTTATATATTGTATTAACTATTACTTGCTCGTGAGTCAGTGTTGAAGGTAATGGCTGGTTAATTGATTAATTGACTGTCTGATTGATTTAAAAGCTGCAACAACGGAGTCGCTTGGTTTCATGGTAAAGGAAAGGAAGGAATGGGTACGCACCGCCACACGCACGCCTCATATAGTGGGTCAGACATTCGAAAACACGTGTTCCTGACCTTTACGCTTCACCGGCTAGAGGAGGGAAAGCAATACCTCGGCGCAACTGTATCCACCAGCCCTTGTGTAGGCGAGGGAACGACGGTCGAGCTCCGTTTTTTTTTTTTTTTTTTTACCGCTTGTTCTCATTTTATAATATTCAACCCGTTGATGAGAATTGCACAAATCACTCGTTTAAGTAGTTCAGAATAAATGTGGAGGATTGCGCCAGAATGGGTATCCAGCGTAAAACCTTTGCCAAATCCCCGTAAGAATCAGTCTTGTACATCGATGCTGCAAAGAATACGAGTAAGTCATTCCATACAAATCCAAGTCTTCCGTAAGCATTAAGGGACAAGTTATCTTTTTTATTGACTTCATAAGAATAGCATTCGTCGTAATCTTTATGGTAATATTTTTTTACATCTAATTTTACCTTACCAGAGGTGCTGCATCCTACTTTGTTCTGTGTTGGCCGCATTCAAGATTCATCTCCCTCTCAGTGCTGCTATCTGTCAGTGCTGGCGAGTTACATAAAAAATGCAGGAGAAGCCAACTTAAGTGTCGACATGTAGCTGATACCCCACTCTGAAAATCTTGTTTAGTTTTCACAGAAAAAAAAAAGCTAATGAATATATGATTTATATATATATATATATATATATATATATATATATATATATATATATATATATATATATATATATATATATATATATATATATATATATATATATAGTAAGTGACAGAAAACGAAGCTCGTCTTATAAATGCTACAGAAACTTAACTGCTATCTTTCTATATGATGGCGTGTGCTCCATATAGAGACTTTAGTATATGCATCTGTAAAAAGAGTGAATTTGTATTTCCTTTATTTACATACATTATTCACATTTACTGAAGCTTTTTTACACTTTTTTTTCTAAAAGATAAGTAAAGTAAATGTGTAATGTAATGTTCTTCATGATCATTGTACTCCACCTACAACTGACAAGTAATATACGAAAGTTACATTATCTTTTCATGGTCATTACAGTTATCACATGTTATCACACAACTGTTATCAAACAACTGTTAAAGTTAAATTTTTACAAATGTTCAGTATAGGCGTAATCTGGTTAAACATTTGTGTTCTAACGTCCTGTGTGTGTGTGTGTGTGTGTGTGTGTGTGTGTGTGTGTGTGTGTGTGTGTGTGTGTGTGTGTGTGTGTGTGTGTGTGTGTGTGTGCGTGTGTGTGTATACGCTGATTATACCACCCTGCACATTTTCACGTCTTTTCGTAGACGCCCAACACCTCAGAAAGTAAATATCTCACGCAGGGAAGCCACATAACACATGACTTCTGATCTCTCTAAAATTTCTGATTGAAGCAGAGCAAACTCATTAATGTTCAATGCCTCAAAAACTCAAGTTCTCTATCCATCAGCTCGGCACAACCTTCCAGATAACTATGCCCTCTTCTTTATTAACATTCAACTGTTCCCCTCATCTCCACAGAGTCCTCGGTTTGTCCTTTACTTATAATCTAAACTGGAAACTTCACATCTCATCTCTTGCTAAAACAGGTTCCCTGAAGTTTGGCGTTCTGAGACGTTTCCGCCAGTTTTTCTCACCTTCCCAGCTGCTAACTATGTACGGGAATCTTATCCGTTCATGTATGGAGTATGCTTTACATGTATGGGGAGGGGGATTCCACTCATACCGTGGAAGGGTGGAATCCTCTGACTGTCTTCGGCCTCTTTCTGATCGCCGCAGTGCTGCCTCTCTTGTTATCTTCTACCGCTATTTTCACGCTAATTGCTAATCTGATCTTTCTAACTGCATGCGTTCCCTCCTCCTTCGGCCTCACTGCACAAGACTTTTTTCTTTCTCTCACCCCTATTCAATCCACCTCTCTAATGCCAAAGTTAACCAATATTCTCAATCATTCATCCCTTTCTCTGGTTAACTCTGGAACTCCCTGCCTGCCTCTGTATTTCCTTTTTCCTTCCCTCTCAAGAGGGAGGTTTCAAGACACTTATCCCCCATTACTTGATTGTCATATTAAGAACTCTCTATGAGACTTGGCATTAAGTGGGCCTTTATATATATATATATATATATATATATATATATATATATATATATATATATATATATATATATATATATATATATATATATATATATATATATATATATATATATATATATATATATATATATATATATATATATATATATATATATATATATATATATATACAATTTATTTGTTGCCCTTGGCCAGAGGTCTTCTACATATATATATATATATATATATATATATATATATATATATATATATATATATATATATATATATATATATATATATATATATATATATATATATATATATATATATATATATATATATATATATATATATATATATATATATATATATATATATATATATATATATATATATATATATATATATTACTTATTTAATTGATTAATTAATTAATTTATTTATTTGTTTATTTATACATACCTTGATAGGTTGGTTTGCTAGGCGACAAACGATTCGTTCGCTGTTGTGAGTAACAAGGTCTAAATTTAGGCCTTGGTCAATGAATTGTTTTAAGGGTCTCTTTCTATCTTGGGCGCCCAGCTGGTCCAGAGGTGCACCGCGCAACTTTGGTGGATGGATGACGTGACGTGCCACCGATTTTTACGTCACTTGGCAGCAGGTGAAAAAATAAAAACAGTGCTAGGACGAAGGCAATCCACCACGCATTCACGAACACGTTCACCTGTCATTCAGCCAGTTTTTTTTTTTTTTTTTTCTTTGGCTTGGTTGTTTTCAATGTTAGTTTTTTCAACTAAGAATTATTTCTTGTATATATATATATATATATATATATATATATATATATATATATATATATATATATATATATATATATATATATATATATATATATATATATATATATATATATATATATATATATATATATATATATATATATATATATATATATATATATATATATATATATATATATATATATATATATAATATACTCTTTTATTTTTTTTTCTGTTTACTTGTTTCTTGAATTTTCTTTCATCTTTTCAGCTCTAAATATTTATAGTGTAATTGCATTCGATGTTGTATTATTCAGTTGCTTCTATAATTTTTGTCAGGTTTCATGCTGTGACATGTAATATTCGTCGTCAAGAATAGATTATAATCTTCATCATCATCCTCATCATCAACAGGACAGCAGCCCTGTCATCTCTCCGCTCTACCTTGCATCATCTCTTGCATCCAATTTCAACTGTGCTCTCAGGTATCACCTGTATTTTCCTTTTTATCTTCCACGTGACGGCATTTCATCCATTCCACTTACTCATTTCCCCTACACCACTTGCATCATATATATGTATCCCACACCCTTTACAAAAAGATTCCTCTTCTCCTTTATCCGTCGGTCTGGCACAAGCACACAAGCACCCTCTAGTCTTCACATTATTGAATTGACCTCTAATCCACACCCAGCAGCTGTTACCGTTTTCAGTCTTTTCATCGACCCACGCACCCCTACCCGCCGTGCACGTGTGTGGGAAACGACCGGGAAGCCTCACTATTTGTTGAACTTTGGGGAGAAGCGAACGAGAGGGTCTGGTGCGGAAGAGGGATAAAACGTACCGCGAGAAAAGTCCTTGACATCTCTCTCTCTCTCTCTCTCTCTCTCTCTCTCTCTCTCTCTCTCTCTCTCTCTCTCTCTCTCTCTCTCTCTCTCTCTCTCTCTCTCTCTCTCTCTCTCTCTCTCTCTCTCTCTCTCTCTCTCTCTCTCTCTCTCTCTCTCTCTCTCTCTCTCTCTCTCTCTCGTGATTATTCCTTCGGCATCTTTAATATAATTACTCCTGTGTATATTTTCAAGAATACATGGATCTCCCTTTCCTTACATTATTATCTGGTCTCTTTAATATGTATGATTGTATATCCCAAACCCATATACGCCATCACAACACACACACACACACACACACACACACACACACACACACACACACACACACACACACACACACACACACACACACACACACACACACACACACACACACACACATTTATCTAAAGCTATTTTTGATGACTACTTTGTTTCTCATGAGCGAATATCCTCACCGAAAAATTAACATATACAGGCATCAGCGGGGCGTGTTTTGAAGATGACATCCACCAAGGAACACCCTAGAGTGAAGTGTACATTGAAGAGGGACTTCCTAAATGTACCAACTCTAAAGATTCCTTATTATCCATCCATAACACGTGATCCTCCTCATTCTCGCTCCACAACCAGCACAGGAGGATATTCAGAGGACATATCCTCCAGCACCATACAATAATATGAAATTTCTCAAACTTTCATGGTAGACTTAAGTTAAATGCGACAAAAGTTCTCCTTAGAGTTATGTTTGAGAAATTTTGAAGAGGTTGATAAACTCTAAATATTTTATTGACGGAATGGCAGGTAGACAGACAGACAGACAGACAGGGAGGCAGGTGGACAAACACGGACAAACAGCAAAGAACAAACAAACATAGGTGAATCCTTAACCTCTACCTTGAATTTTTGTTATACTTCCAGTTTATGTTATATTCAGGTGGAATAGGTAAGGGTAAGTTAGGTATGTCTGTGAGTTGCTTGATACTGGAAGATCCTATTTGTCTTATGGGAGACGTTCTCCTTTCTCGAGTTCCTTCCTACTTCTCATAATATGAATTTTAAACCTTTGTCGTGAAGTTGGCATAGTGTGCTCTAGATTTTACAGAAACAAGGAACGTCTTACACATTCGACACAGTCTCCATAAAAGCTGCGCAGCGTCAGAAGTCACGAGTAAGAAGTAAATACCAAGCAATGTAACCCAAAGCCGTGACAACTGCATTAACCTTTACCTTGAATCAGACATCACACACACACACACACACACACACACACACACACACACACACACACACACACACACACACACACACACACACACACACACACACACACACACACACACACACACACACACACACACACACACACACACGTGGTCATGTACCCTTGAAAGCCAGAACACAGAGGTAGCACCATCATTACTCTCCGCCTCCCGTCTCCTCTCCACACTCCCGTCCTTATCTTCCCTTGCAGCTGTCATGTCCTGCTCCCGTCCTCCCTGCCCTGAAGTTAAAACAAAATAGGCACAACTATTTGTATGTAAAATGTTGCTTCTGTTGGGGAAGTAATTTACAGGGCACGATAAAATTAAATGCCTCCTAAACTATGTAACGCGAAAATGGGATCGTTTTTAGCACAGGGTAAGTTCGCAAAATTGTGTTTCGTTTAACTTATGCAGTTTTTATTTGGACACATCAGGTATGTTTTTATTATTTATTTACGGGTGGTGATTATAAAAGTGTAATTAATGGTGGCTCATCATTTTAATCGTGTTTTTGTTTACATTTCAACGATAAATATACTGTGATGTTTTCATTTCCCTAACTGACAAGAGCTTGTTATATTATTAAATACCATATAAACAATTCAAAGTAAACTCCGAAGTACACGAATCTTATTGGCAAAATCGAAAAAGTTTTAATTACAAGAAGAAAAACATGTGCACGAGTTCCACTTAAACCATTTCTCTTCAGGATGTAGAAAGCTTGTAGAACTCTCGTATCGGCTGAAAGTTTAGGCACATAACCATAATTATCAACACGGCCGCACGTTTGCATTTGTGGATATGTAGGCGTGCTGCTGGGAAGGACGCGCTGATGCCGGCCAAGAGCACAAGGCTCCCTCGAGAGCACGAGTCTTAGGAGCGCTTTAAGATGAATTAAAGCTGAGTAGATGGTCAGGCGCCGTACTGTTGTAACGGGAAGGATGTGTGCAACTGTGAATCATTACTTGTTGATGTTGTTGCAGTAATATATATATATATATATATATATATATATATATATATATATATATATATATATATATATATATATATATATATATATATATATATATATATATATATATATATATATAACACATGATACTACTACTACTACTATTATGACGACGACAGAGATGAAGGGGGAGAGCTTAAATGATAGCAAACTTTACAATAAAAATTTAGATTAGGTTAGACTGAAAACATTATCAGAGAATTATACTATAACCATTCCATTCATAGAAACAGAAGCATATTATATTGTGCATTCGCCATTATAGTTAAAGTTGGCGATGAGGGAATGGGAAAGCAAAGAATAACAAAGAATGGGCAGGTTATGTGATAAACTTGCAGAAAGCCTGAAGTGGCGGGAAGACCTTTAGGTGCAGGCCTGCTAATGGGGCGTGAGCGGCAACCATTTATATTGTGCACGAAAGAGTTTGACGCCACATTGCGCCCTAAACGCCGGCCGCCTCGGCGCAACGTTGATGCATGGCTCAGAAAAGTGCCAGTGTTGCGTTTGTCTGCTCGTGACGACGGCGGCGGCTTACAAAATAGCCTCCTTCGATTTATTGCTTTCAAAATACTCAAAATTGTAGCGATACTGACAGCGAAGCAAGGAAAAAGATGCATAACGGAAGAATATTTCAAACCGTCTTATTACGTCTTACTGTCAGATAAATTTTGTGAGATGCGTTTTGTTTCCTTTAACTGCTGTGCTGCGAATCACTGGAATGGAACTGCACTGACGCGTCAAATATACGACTTAATAAATACGAGGAAGACTTGTTATTATTATCTCGCTTGTGTGTGTGTCTGTGTGTGTGTGTGTGTGTGTGTGTGTGTGTGTGTGTGTGTGTGTGTGTGTGTGTGTGTGTGTGTGTGTGTGTGTGTGTGTGTGTGTGTGTGTGTGTGTGTGTGTGTGTGTGTGTGTGTGTGTGTGTGTATTTCTGCGGGAATGACCTACCTACTATACTTCTTTGTTTTCTCCTTTTCTTCTACTCTCATTTCTCGCACTAGTCAGACAGTTTCTTTAAGATTTACTCCCCTTGTCCACCTCTCGTCCAAGTGGGTCGTGTCCGCCCTGAACCTGTAGAACGACCCACGCGTGAGCTGCTTTCCTCCTGAGAACCAGCTTTTCTAAACCTTTCGTCTTGCCGGCCTTCCCTTAACTATTGGCTGCCTTAATGACATTATCATATTCAGTACCGCATGCAATTTTCAAACATCTTGGTCGGAATAGAATAAACATATTACTGTGAATGGGAAACTAGCGATTATTTCTATGCTTTATAGTATGAAATAAATTATCTTGAATTTGACAATCTACTGGTATCTAGATTAAACAAGCTACAACAAAAATATGTGGGTATTTTTTTCTCTTTTAATGGTGCCCTAATTAACTCGTGTCCTGTTCTGTATACATCGCCCATTGACCTCTTTGTTGTGGTGTCCTAAATTCACTGAATGAGTTAACCTCTCTTGTTTGGAAAGGATAGTGTTATGAAAATAATACATGACTTGTATATCATGAGTGGTGTGCCCTCGTGATTGAGGAAATTTTGCTGTACGTTTCATTTTTTGGGGGGAGGTTATTCATACTCAGTAAAATAATATATTGAAAAAAATAACTTACTTTTTTTGTGCGTTTTACCGTGTTTCTTCAAGAAAGTTAATTTCATGTTCGTCAAGGGATATTCTAAAATGATTATATTCAGTAAAACAATTTATTGAACACTTATTTCAACGTGTTCGTATCTTACAATTTAAAAGTTTTAAGTATGTCATACTGACGCCGTATATGCAAACAGATGATGCAGTAAATCTCTCTCTCTCTCTCTCTCTCTCTCTCTCTCTCTCTCTCTCTCTCTCTCTCTCTCTCTCTCTCTCTCTCTCTCTCTCTCTCTCTCTCTCTCTCTCTCTCTCTCTCTCTCTCTCTCTCTCTCTCTCTCTCTCTCTCTCTCTCTCTCTCTCTCTCTCTCTCTCTCTCTCTCTCTCATCTAATATCTCCTCGTTAAATATCCCCAGGAGTTAACGGTATGGCATCAGTTTGTCTCACCACATCATGTCACGTGCTAAGTGTTTCCCTGGGGATTTAAAAAAACATGAGAATAGTTTGCAATATTTCTTCATTCTGCTTCACCGCTGAGAGTAAAATTCTTAATAGCAAGTTCTTTTCGTTTGAGAATGGCCATTTAAGCTGGTAGAGACCGTCATCTTCAAGATCAGAACCTTATGAAAAATTTAATTGCCTTGGAAGGTGGAGGAGAGAGAGAGAGAGAGAGAGAGAGAGAGAGAGAGAGAGAGAGAGAGAGAGAGAGAGAGAGAGAGAGAGAGAGAGAGTGTTTCGTTTTTTGCTTTTTCTTTTATTTCATGTATTTCATAACTATAACTGAAGGACAAATTTATACTGTTCTAATGATAAACCAAAATTCCGCTCGCTATTATTCTTTTGGTGTAATAGTCTAAACAACATGATGGTTTGGTGTAGAGTTAGGCTGGTTTGGCAATCTCATGTTTATTTGATATCTCCTTTCCCTCCCCCTCCCCCTGTCTCTCTCTCTCTCTCTCTCTCTCTCTCTCTCTCTCTCTCTCTCTCTCTCTCTCTCTCTCTCTCTCTCTCTCTCTCTCTCTCTCTCTCTCTCTCTCTCTCTCTCTCTCTCTCTCTCTCTCTCTCTCTCTGAATACAATTTTACTGAAGCGAACACAACATTTTAGCTAAGGGGATCTCAGCTGATGACTTTCCACTTAAAATGCAAGCCCGAGATGAGATTGCGCAGCCCTGAATTACACGTAAAGATCAAGGAACACTATGGCTACATGGTTTTCAGGCTTAAGGGAGTGTGCTGGTGTATACAGACGTGCTTCCCTCTCGGGATGTAGCGTGTACTTTGCAGTGTCGCATCCATCATGTCACCGAACGACCCACTCATACCCAGAGCCACCTGCTTTTATATGTCCGTTAGTTTAAGCCAGCGTAGGACGGCGGGCTCTCCATCTGGCGGCTGCTGCTCTTATGGCCTGCAGGTGGTGGTCGGAGTGGCAGCTGCGGGTCACAGAGGTGCTAGACAGCCTTTATGCATCACGCCAGGGGAGTCGGCCCCGTTTAGGTGGGTTTGGCGGGGGAAAACTCGACAGCGGACATCGGGTGGGTGTTCAACAGAAATCATGAGGTGGATAAGCCTTTTAAATTAACATGACTGTCGATTTTCCCCTCGCGGCTTTTCTCCCCGGTGCCGTCGTGAAGAGCGGCGCGAATCGATGACCGCCTCGCACGGTGCCACGGCCAGGCCTCTTTGGGAAAGGAATCGTCACCTGCAGGCCCGCCAGTGAGTCTCCCAGGCAAGAACGCAGCGCTTCCAGAACTGAATTAGGTAAAAGTAACCTTAGCCAAGCGAAATGAATTCTCTCTCTCTCTCTCTCTCTCTCTCTCTCTCTCTCTCTCTCTCTCTCTCTCTCTCTCTCTCTCTCTCTCTCTCTCTCCTCTCTCTCTCTCTCTCTCTCTCTCTCTCTCTCTCTCTCTCTTTACCGATCTATATGTGTGTGTGTGTGTGTGTGTGTGTGTGTGTGATGTGTGTGTGTGTGTGTGTGTGTGTGTGTGTGTGTGTGTGTGTGTGTGTGTGTGTGTGTGTGTAACCACTCAACTTACTATTAAAGCCACACAGAAGCACGTCCATTCCCCACTGCCAACTTGCCCGCGTGCTTTCGTCAGCTTTTGCATCAGGTTCCTTCTTACCTTGCAGCGCCACCGTGCGGAAAACAACAGGTGACTGTAGCCCCCTCGCCCCCAATGTGACGCATTGAATATCAGACATCGTGTTCCTCCTATGTTTCTGTTCTCTCCCTTTTTAACATCCTCGTCTTCTTTTCCCCCCCCCTTGTTTTTTTTTGTCGTTCCTGAGCCCCATGTTCTTTTCATGACGCATTTTTTCTTTTCGTGTGTTTCTCCCTTCCCACCTTGTTTACTTTGCACTGTGTGACCTCATGTATTGTGTGTGAGATTCAGCACTTTCTGATATCGTTGAAATCCGAGGTATAATTGGCTCCATGACTGACTCACTTTTATCCAATTTCTACGTGATCATGTCCTTTGAAAATGTTAAAAACCTCATTTCGAAAACTTCTGTTACCTTCATATTTTTCTCTCTCTCTCTCTCTCTCTCTCTCTCTCTCTCTCTCTCTCTCTCTCTCTCTCTCTCTCTCTCTCTCTCTCTCTCTCTCTCTCTCTCTCTCTCTCTCTCTCTCTCTCTCTCTCTCTCTCTCTCTCTCTCTCTCTCTCTCTCTCTCTCTCTCTCTCTCCTCTCTCTCTCTCCTCTCTCTCTCTCTCTCTCTCTCTCTCTCTCTCCTCTCTTGTGTTATTGTTATTGTTCTGCTCTGAAATATAGAAACTACCTTTGCTTGTTTATTTTTCTCAGAAACTTCCATTTCCCCTCACATTTTCCTTTTCATATTTCATATTAAAATTTTAGAATTTTTTGTTGTCTACATCTTCCTCTACTTTAATATATATTTCGGGTTTTTGAGCGTATTTTTACTAAACCACAAAATTCTCTTGCACGTACATTTTCTGCCCTTTATTTGTTATCCTTTTTTTTTTGTTGTTGTTGTTTTTGTGGGGCACCTGCCCCTCCCCCCTCACCCTCGCTCCATCTCCAGGGCCGTATCTCTCCGATGATCCCAAAGATACGACCTGAACCGATTCTGAAAGGTTGTGTCTCCTCCCATCCATCCTCTCTCTTTTTCAGCACTCGCCTTCCCCCGCCGTTTTCTTCTGCTCTTTATGCGCCTTTCCATATTCGTATTTTTTTTTCTCTCACAGTTGGTTATGTTTTGTCCTGCTTTCCTTTCTCCCTTATCTCTCTCTCTCCCTCCTTTCCTCCCTTCCTGTGTCTTTCTTCCTTTATTCATCCATTCCTCCTTGTGTCCACGTTTCTCCTTACGTGTCTTATTTCTGTCATTTTTCCTTTTTTATCTTCTTCACGCCTTCACATGATAACAGTTTCTATTCCTCCATCCATTTATTCATTCCTCCTTACCTTTATCCGTCTTTATCCTCATCCGTCTTTCTATCCCTTTCTTTTGCTGTCTTCTTTTAAGAAAAGGAATCGTATTTCTTCTTTCTTCTCCCCCTTTTATCTTGTCCATGGCTTCACATTTGCCTCTCTTTCATCATTATCCATTCCTCCTCGCCTGTCATTTCGTTCCATCCACCATCAGTGGCTGTCTAAAATGTCACGCAAAAATTTATAAATGATTCCGTTTTTCCTCAATTATTTCAACGTGAAAGCCTCGCAATGTAGTATTTTTCGTTTTATAATTTCGCTCATAAATGTGCTCGTCTATTTTTTATTTCTTTTTGCCGTAAATATTTTAACACGCCTTTGAAATATTTGCGTAAATCTGATAAATGGCGTCAGAATTATGATTAACATTATGTGAGCGACGGTTATGATTTCCCCGCGACTGTGCTTCATGAAATAAAATAATCTAGTGGGTGTAAATAAATGTGAATGCGCTTTGTCATTACCACTGCATGACAAACGCTAGGGCAGGACGTGAACGCTTTGTTTAATTATTAGGACTGTTTTCAAAGCCCACAGTGATGATGAGTCGGATTCTCACGGGCGTTTTTTTCCCTTTCTTTTGATGATACAAAGTCCTTGCTACACTATCACCAGAATCATATGAACATCCCTCCAGGTTACACCAAAATCACAGCTATTAAAAGTTGCGGAGATAAAGCGCCGAAACCCTTGAGAATAATGTGCTGATATTGTATCACGTAGAAGAACACTCGTATACCATATTTTCAGTGGGAAGAGTATATGGCATGTTGTTATTATATTCACGTGTTATACCCTTGCTGTCATTATGATTGATTGGATTGATTCTAGATAAACTTTTTTTCTGAGTGCAGTTGTGTGTCAGATAGATATACGATGCATGTCACCAGCAGTCCTGTGTATCGGTTATCAATACAATAGATATTCGCGTCTATACTAAATATTGCGAGTATTGCTGGACAAGAGTGCCGTCTGTTTGGTCACACACACACACACACACACACACACACACACACACACACACACACACACACACACACACACACACACACACACACACACACACACACGATGTACATATAATTTTCTGTGCTAGTCGAATTTCCTTTCCACTATCTTCCATTCAGTCGATATATAATGTTTAGTTTTAAAGCACTAATGTTCATGTTACCTCACTTTTTTTAGTTCACCATTTGCCTGCAATGAGGTATATAGTCTCTCTCTCACACACACACACACACACACACACAGAGGTAAACTACGCACTAATGATCTTAATTTTCCACAAACATCAACATACTTAATCTAGAAGCCCCACACAGTAATCACAAACTAACAAAATATAGCTCGATATCTTAATTTTCCACGAGTTGCCGAATCTATAGTTACATATATGCATAGTACAAACATATATGCAGGACTTAACCAGCCCTTCATTCTTTCACCGATTCATTGTTAAACTTTAAATCTCTCCGCTTCTCTCTCTCTCTCTCTCTCTCTCTCTCTCTCTCTCTCTCTCTCTCTCTCTCTCTCTCTCTCTCTCTCTCTCTCTCTCTCTCTCTCTCTCTCTCTCTCTCTCTCTCTCTCTCTCTCTCTCTCTCTCTCTCTCTCTCTCTCTCTCTCTCTCTCTCTACTCTTCCTGTAACATAAGCTGTTTCACGAAAAAAGTATCATGACTAAATTGGGCATCGATTTGGAAATATTTCCTTTATTGTATTTTCTTAGAAGCGGCAACTTAGTGGGCTTCTTTTTGTCCATTCTGTCTGTCATTTGCCAGTCTGCTTAAAAATGTGTACGTACATATAGCTACATACATACATACATACATACGAACAAACATATTTTATCGATCACAACAACCCACACATATACCTGATAACACACTGCATACCTACAAACATACATACATTCGCTATTTGGAACAGCTGGACAAAAACAACCACAAGGAGAGCTTTACGGTTAGTTATCAGGAGATTAAGACATTCATTGAGGTGGACGGAGGAGATTCCTGCTTCGAGCTGCGGAGGGGGACGCTGATGAGAACAAAGGCTGAATGCTGCCGCGGGATTAGGATTTTTTTTTCTTTTTTGTGATGAATGTATCTATAAAAGAGTCTTCTAAATGGCCGAGGAATGAGGCCAGTAGAAAATAGGGAAGCATGAATAAATAATAAAGAAAGGACGGAAAAATGTTAGGGAAAGGTGGTAAACAGAAATGGAGGAGAGGAGGTAGGAAAAACTGATGAGAAAAAGGAAGCATAAAAACAAGTTGAGTGTAAGAAATCGAGAAACTAAAGAGTTCACCAAGCTGGTAGACATTATTTCATAGATAATTAAGGACAGAGAAGGATTCGAACACATGGTAATGTATTTGTTATCCTAGGAGCTTACCTCTGAGCCAGCGAGGATCCAAAGGTGGTGGAAAGAAAGGGAGACGAGGATGGAGATAATGATGGCGATGATGAAGAATTAAAACGTAATGAAAAAGCAGGAATCCTTCTCTAGGAAAGAAATATGGAGTGGAGTGGTGGTGGGAAAAGTGATTATGGAGAAAATTTGTCTAAAAGAATGCCGAAAATGTGATTACTCGAAAAAAAAATAGTAAAAAGTAGTAGAGTGGATTATATTATTAACGGGAAATGGATTTAAAGGTGATGGATTCATCGAGGAATATATTAATATCAGCCTTGCAAGGATGACAAACGGTTTGGTTCACAGACCAGATTTCTCAAGGGAGCAATAACAGGTACAAGGATGCCGGGTGAGAGAGAGAGAGAGAGAGAGAGAGAGAGAGAGAGAGAGAGAGAGAGAGAGAGAGAGAGAGAGAGAGAGTGTGTACTCACCCATCCAGGTGCTGTTGGTGATGATCTGCAGTATCCTGGCGGGGTCCATGGCGAGCGTCACAGACCAGCAGCAGGGTCACTGAGGTGCGGCGGGCACACTCACCAAGCAACGGTCTGTGCCTGTGTGTCTGTCTGTCTGTCGAGTCTTCGAGATTCTGAGATCTGTGGAGGGGTGACGCACAACACGGAGGAGCTGCTTGCTTTCCACAAATTATGCTTTAGAGTTTTCTTTGTTTTGGTTCTCCTCCTGTAGTAGTTTTTAAAGGATTATTATTATCTTCATTTTTATCAGTCCCTTCATACAAAATCCCATCAATATTATTGGTGTTTTTTTTTCTTTGTGCCTGAATCAGATTTCATTTCTTTAGAATTGTATACCATTACCCTTTCTTCTTTTTCCTTTTCTTTCCCTCACAACCTTCCCTGCCCTCCTTCAATCCGCCACTCATCTCCTCCAAAGCGCCGGTCATCAATCACGGTTTCCCCACTCCCTGCTCTTTTCAGATCTTCCTTGCCTTCCGTACCCCAATCTCCCGCCATCATGAGGTCTTTATTATATATATATATATATATATATATATATATATATATATATATATATATATATATATATATATATATATATATATATATATATATATATATATATAAACACACACTCACACACACAGACACTTTTTGTCTTTATTTGCGAGGGAAGAAATTACGATAATGATAGGGTTCGATATACATGTAGATAATATATTCTGAATATTACACGAGAGAGAGAGAGAGAGAGAGAGAGAGAGAGAGAGAGAGAGAGAGGAGAGAGAGAGAGAGAGAGAGATGGCTCCCTACAATTGGATTACGTCGCAGTTAGAGAAAGGGAATGAGTTGACACTCAGGCGGTAGTAACCAGGCATGGGACGATGAACAAACACACTCCCCCTCGTTGTCAATGCGAGCGCTGTCTGTGTGTGTGTTTGGTGCAGAGACGGATCAGCAAATATAACAGCGTTGGATCCTGACCTGCTGTGAGATCCCCTGTTGTGACGCTTACAGTTCGCTTGTTTTGTTAGCTCGATCTGAACAGATATCGGCTCTTTGCTCTGGAAAAAAATATGTGTTCCTTATGGAAAAGCTGAGATGCAGGAACAAAAATAAATAATACAGGCAGATTTGTATGATATTACTACCAATATTGAATCATCCAATTATTTTATTAGAAACCCCTTTGAAAAACTAAGCCAGGTTCCATTTATTGCGATTCACACCTGCCTCACACCTTGCTGCTTTGACGCTTCACAGCATGATTATGGTAATTTAACCAATAAGCACACTGCTCTCCTCACGTTATTATGTTGAGTCTATTGTGCAGTGTGTCCAGACATCAGCATTCGACAAGATCTTTGTTTCATTAAGATGTCAGTTAATGTTGTGACCTACTGTACTCGTATATATTTCCTGTCCAGGAAGAAGAGGTGGATGGATGAGTTGGTCGACTGCCAGTGACTTTTCCGGGGCAGGAATTCAGTCTTAGATCAAGTGAAGAGAAATTAGTGGCACCAAAACTTACCACAATCACAGTGTAAAGTCACGACACAGTAATGCGATTTACTTGCTGTAAATTCAAGGAACACAAATTAAACTCTTTGTCAAGATAATAAATTTTACAAATTCACGAGTTTCTGTATTATTGTGTTCTTTCAACAAGTATGTTTTTATTCGTGTAAAGAGGATTGTTCAAGAGTTAGAAACAAAGTGAAACACCACTAAATTGCTCACTTTATCGAGCACGCACATATTATCTGCAAATTAGCGTAAACATATAAACAATAACTGTTTTAACTAATTCATAAGCCTCTGAAACTAAATTCTTGGTACATATTATTTCTGACAATGATCACTGCCTTCTAGCATCATTCATTATGTATTCCAAGATAAGATGCTCCCATTCACTAATCTTTAGTAGGAAGAGATAATTTAACAAACAATTAAGAGGGTTTGCTGGTCATCAAAAAGCCACCTAGCAACTTTTACCCCAATATGGATTTTTAACGAGTATGATTCTCGTACATCGCACCAGCAGCTATAAAAGTTAACGATGGAGGTAAGGGTGACGACCCTGCATATATTATGTGCATGTGAGCAGAGTCGTTCACTGTTGAAATCATTGAATATGGGTCATTATTCTTCCCCGGCAGCATATTTCCAACAGTTCACGAGGAGACCTACAACTGTTACAACCTATTAAACTATTTGATATAGATAAGTATTCATATTGTTGTTTCTCTCATTAAACTGTTTGACACGATGATAATAATATTGTACATCAGTCGCCTGTTTTCAAGTATGTGTAATTTATGTTAGTTCTCTTATTGTAAGGATAACATTGGACGAGTAAAATATGTTAAGTCTCTGTATAATGATGTACAGTGTGTGTGTGTGTGTGTGTGTGTGTGTGTGTGTGTGTGTCTCCTTATAATAATCTCATGTCATTATTTTCGCCTCGTAACAATTTCGCATCGACCGCACGCTGCGCCTCCTGTCATTATCTGTCCTCCGAATGATGCACAACCTCGGGCGTAACTGGCGTGAGTGACCTACCCGTCGCGTCTGTGTCTTGACGGTGCTTCGCCTTCGTTTCTTTTTCATTTTTTCTGTGTTTTGCTCTTTCTATATGTAGGGAATGAATAAATTAGTTAATTACGAGTAGTTAGATGATTTGTTTGCTAGACTATATTAGTTATTCAGTTTGTTAGATATAAAAGGTGTCCCGCGAGTCAAGGTACATAGTTTAGGATTTGATAGTTCAAGTAATTCTAAGTCAAAAATACTCTATACACATATGCTGTCTTTTGCTTTATTTTGCGAGAAATTAACGTGTAATTTGTGTGTTGCGTGAACCGCTCGCCTGGGTGGACCCACACTTTCCTTCCCTCCTCGGCTCGCCAAGTATTCCAGTGGCGCCGCGCGGCATTAAGTGATATTTTTTAATTTTTTTATACAATCTCCGCAGTCAAAGCCTTACAAGAAACAGTTAGCATATGACAGATTAAATTTGTGTATGTGTCAGTGAAGAAAATGTACAGGTAACACAGCAATACAGTGGTTAATAAGTGCTACTTTTTAAACATACATGGCAACTCACCAGCTTCATGACGACTGCCCGCTGTTCCCGCCATTCCTGTAAATGTCACTTGATTATTTGATTTTTTTTTTTTTTCTAATTTATATCAAATTGTGATATGTTCTGTGAATTTTCCCCCTTTATGTATTTGTGTTTGTATTCTTGAACTGATAGTGGGGCTTCGTATTGTCATCTGGATGATACTGTCTTGAGGTGGGATTGTAAACCCCGCACATCCCATGCTAAATTGCTTGTATTCAACTTTTATCTCCTCCCTTTTTTATGGACCAATTTCTTTCATTCAAAAAGTATTTTAATCAAGAAGGATAGGGGAATAAATCCTACTATCTAGTGTATATATATATATATATATATATATATATATATATATATATATATATATATATATATATATATATATATATATATATATATATATATATATATATATATATATATATATATATATATATATATATATATATATATATATATATATATATATATATATATATATATATATATATATATATATATATATATATATAATGGTATTTCTTTTAATTTGATGCAAATAATGATTTTTTTTTATTTTTAAATATTTGCAAAAAATATAAATAAATTTCAGTCACCATTTCAGGAAGTAGGAATTCTTCCTCTCATATAGTATCATAAGCTACAATAGGCCATATTTGTGTAACATGAATAGCAACGGAAGTAATATTTTTTATATGGCAAAATCTGCCATTTTGAGATATCATGCGGTAAAGTTTAAAAATTTAATGTAATTTACCTAATAAAGCTAGGGAGTTGAAATTCACAGGATATATACTTTAGGATATATGGAAAAAGCAGACAGAGTTTCTTTTAGTTACTCTAATTGGTTGTGTACATAGGCCGAGAGCGATTAATGATGTCACGCTTAATTAGCGGTCTCGAGAGGGGGGGGAAACAAGAATGTTATTATGTTTCGCTATATTTCGCCATATTTCAAAGTAAAAGCCAGTGTTCTACTCTTTAAAATAAATTAAATATTAATCAAAAATATATCTAATGCAGATGCATTGATTATTTGTTGGATTTACGAATTTTTTTCGTAAATAAATTCGGGAAAAATTAGTTATAGGTAAATTTTTTTTTTTCATTTTCTAGCTGTACGTAGAGAGAGAACTGTAGATTTTCACAGGAGACTAAAGAAAACTGGGTACCTCATAAAAAAAAATGTGAAAAAAAGTGAAAAAAGCTATCATACCTGTATCGCGGCGTGCAAAATCGCGTGCAAGATATTCTTGACGGAACGCCTCATTACATAACACACACCAAAAAAAAAAAATCACAATGTTGCATGTACAAAAAAAAAAAAAAAAAGCGGAGAAGAATGTAAAAAAAATATATATATGAAAAAAAAAAAATTCAAGTGCCCATCGTACAACCCATTGTAGCAAAAAGATGCACTTTGGCAGTCAGCTAATTAACAAGGCCTATCACCTGTCTCAAGACCTCAACTGTTAAGTTGAATGTTGAGGAGGTGACAGCTGCAGTGAGTTCCCATGTATGTTTAAAATGTAGCATTTAACAACCACTGTATTGCTGTGCTACCTGTACATTTTCTTCACTGACATATACAAAAATTCTATCTATCATGTACTAACTCTTTCTTGTAAGGCTTTGACTGCGTAGATTGTACACAAAAAATGATCACTTAATGCCGCGCGGCGCCACTCAAGTACGTCGCGAGACAAGGAGGGAAGAAAGGAGGCGGCGGCCTTCCCAGGCGAGCGGTTCCCGCAAATCACAACTTACACGTTAATTTTTCGCAAAATAAAGCAAAACGCAACATATGTGCATAGAGAATTTTCGACTTACAATTACTTGAACTATCAAATCCTGAAGTGTGTACCTTAATTCGCGGGACACCCTTTATGTTAATTGGTTATTTAGTTAATTGTTTGGTTTGTTACCTAGTGAAATAGTTCATTCCTTATTTGTGAATTAGATCCTACGAGAGAGAGAGAGAGAGAGAGAGAGAGAGAGAGAGAGAGAGAGAGAGAGAGAGAGAGAGAGAGAGTCAAGGTCATAGGAAGTCACATGTTTACCGTCCAGAGTGTAGTGTAATCAGTGGCTGTTTCTTGCACGGCTTGACGCTCCTTTGGCGCCTTATTACACCGCCGCCAGAAACCACAGCTTATCGTGGCTAGTAAGCAGCCTCCATGAGTAATGCTGCCATTCAACCAAAACAAATTTATGAAGCATATGAACTAATGTAAAAGAAGTTTGATCATGTAAAGAATATAAACTAACTTTAAAAAATCGATGTGAGGACCTCTGTGGATAGGAAATTAAGTAAAAACACGTAAACTGATCTAAAAAAAAAATATTCCATGAAAGGAAGGACACGAACTTATAAAATTAAGTCTTATCTTGAGGTTTCTACAGAAAGGAAATCAGTTAATTGACGTAAACTAGTACTAAGAAGTTTGGTGATCAATCATTCATGGATTGAAATCAAAGAAAGTGAAGGAAGGGAAATTATTTGTCTCTATATTTGTTTCTTTCCTCATATCAAGACCTGTTTTCTTTATGACTGATGTCTTTCTCGGTTCCTCGATGCTATTGTTGTGTATATGAAGGCTGTGGAGGTGTTTCTGTGTGTGTGTGTGTGTGTGTGTGTGTGTGTGGGTGGGTGGGTGGGAGATGGGGGTAGGAGGGACACCGGTTAAGGGCAACAAAAATCCAATAGAAAAAAAAATAAAACACACACACACACACACACACACACACACACTGAAACGCAGGTCCCTAAATAGGGTCCGAAGCGGTAGTAAAAAATTGAAGGATAAGTGTCTTGAAACTTATCCCTTGAATAAGCTCTAGCCATAGGAAGGTGGAAATACAGAAGCAGGCAGGGAGTTTCAGAGTTTACCAGAGAAAGGGATGAATGATTGAGAATACTGGTTAACTCTTACATTAGAGAAGTGGACAGAATAGGAATGAGAAAAAGAA